>NW_022631220.1:446787-601695 GCF_010015895.1 Lontra canadensis
AGAGAGAGCGTTCATTCTGGTTTTCCCTCTGCTGTGCAGCAAGACACCGGGCCAATTTAAAAAACAAAACAGAAAGCAAAACAAAACTTGTATTTAAAATACAGGAATAACCTATATTATTTGTCATAAAACTAGCCTTCAGTTATTTACCAAATATTTGTGAAAGCTTACTGCGCACCCAGCGCTGAGCCACGCTCTATGGGTAACAGAATCACCAAGAAATTCTGGGTTTCTGTCCTCATGAATCTGATTTTCTGGGGTCAGTATGGTAGATTTAATTACTGGATTCAGTACTTCACTGCCCCTTGTTTCCATACCTCTTTCCCCTTTCCTTCATTGCTAAAAACAACGACTAGAAGTAGGACTCGTACACGCTGTCAGCTCTCCATTCCCCCCACCGATATCCTACATCTGTCCTCTGTGTTAGTGTTGGGAGAGTCATTCTTATACTTCAGTGAGAAACCAGCTCACCTGAGGGCTTGTTAAACACAATGGATGACACCTATTCCTAGTGTTTATAATTCACATGACCTGCGGGGAGCACAAGAATTTGAGTTTCTAACAAGCTCCCATATAAAACTAATGCGGCTAATCATTAAACCACACCTTGAGAACCACTGTGTTAGAAGGAGACTGGCAGGTGCTATTAAGAATTAAGGAGGAGTGGGGCGCCTGGGTGGCTCAGTGGATTAAGCCTCTGCCTTCGGCTCAGGTCATGATCTCAGGGTCCTGGGATAGAGCCCCACATCGGGCTCTCTGCTCAGCAGGGAGCCTGCTCCCCCGCCATCGCCTGCCTCTCTGCCTACTTGTGATCACTCTCTCTGTGTCAAATAAATAAATAAAAATCTTTAAAAAAAAAAAAAAGAATTAAGGAGGGGGAGACGAAGCATGAGAGACTACGGACTCTGAGAAACAAGCTGAGGTTTTGGGAAGGGAGGGGGGTAGGTGGATGGGTTAGCCTGGTGGTAGGTATTAAGGAGGGCATGTGTGGTGCATAAACAATGAATCTTGGAACACTGGGGAAAAAAGTTAAAAAAAAAATTAAGGACAGGCTGACTCACAGGGGAAATATTTAGACTCCTCTAGAACTGGTCTTACGTTGACTAGAAATGGTGAGAGTGGGCATCGCTGTCTTGTTCTTGACCCTAGAGTTTTTGGTTTTTCACTTTTGAGTATGATGTTAGCTATGGGCTTGTCATACATGGCATTTGTTAAGCAACTTCCTATTTCAAGGGCTTTTTGAAAATAGGCATGTAATTAACATATAACATGATATTAGTTTCAGGTATATAAAATAATTCCATCTTTGTATATACTGCAAAATGAGCACTACAGTAAGGCTGGGTAACAACCATCAACACACACAGTTCCATCATTTTTTTCATGTGATGAGAAACTTTAATGTTTTCTCTCTTAGCAACTTTCAAATACACAATACAGTATTATCAGCTATAGTCACCATGCCTGTGACTTATTTTATAATTGCAAGTTTATACCTTTAGAACCCCTTTACCCATTTTGCCCAATCTGTTCTCTCTCTCTCCATATATAGATAGATAGATACCTATCTATATCTATAATCTTATATATATACATATCTATATTTATATATAAATATTTTATAAATATTTAATATTTTAATATTTAAATATATAAATATATTAATATATATTATATATAAATATATTTATATATTAATATATTTATATGAATATATTTATATAATATTTATATATTTAAATATTTATAGAATATATTTATATATAATTATTATATATAAATATAAATATGTATATATATATATTTAAAGACTATTTATTTATTTGACAGAGAGAGAGATCACAAGTAGGCAGAGAGAGAAGGGGAAGCAGGCTCCTTGCTGAGCAGAGAGCCCGATGTGGGGTTTGATCCCAGGACCCTGAGATCATGACCCGAGCCAAAGGCAGAGGATTAACCCACTGAGGACCCAGGTGTCCCTGTTCTCTATATATATTAATTCAGGTTTTGTTTTGTTTTGTTTTAGTTTCCACATATAAGATCCTAGGTATTTTTGCCTGACTTACTTAGCATAATGCCCTCCAGGTCATCCATGTTATTATTGTACAGGGATGATTTCCTTCCTTTTTTATGATTGGATAATGTTCCATTTTGCATATACATACCCCATTTTCTTTATCTATTCATCCAACCTAAGGAGGTTGCCTCCACATCTTGGCTATTATAAATAATGCTGTAATGAACATGGGGATGCAGCTATTCTTTCGAGTTATTGTTCTTATTTTCTTCAGATAAATGCCCAGTGTTGGAACTGCTGGGTTATTGGGTGGTTGTATTCTTAAATTTTTGAGGAACCTCCATACTGGTTTCCATAGCTGTGCACCAATGTACACACCCACCTACAGAGAACAATGATTGCACAATCTTCACGTGCTTGCCAGTACTTGTTTTTTTCTTTATAATAATAGCCATTCCAACAGGTGTGAGGTAATACTCACTGTGGTTTTGATTTGCATTTCCCTGACGATTGGTGTCGAGCACCTTTCAATGTGCCTGTTGGCCATCTGTATGTCGTCTTTGGAAAATTGTCTATTAAGTTCCTTTGCCCGTTTTTAAATCAGATTATTGATATGTCCTTATTGCAATGGCATTGTAGGAGTTCTTTATACATTTTGAATACTAACCTCATATCAGATGTAATTCTATCAAAAATCTCTTCAGGAAAATCTGGATTTTTTTTACTACCTGAAAATGCTTCCAGCCTCTACCCATTACCCAATTTAAAGCTACTTCTACATTTTTTGGTTATTTCTGACAGCAGCATCCCAAATTTCCAGTTACCAAAATCTGTATTGATTTCACAAGGCTACCATAAGAAAGTACCACACAAGGCCCCTGGGTGGCTCAGTGGGTTAAGCCTCTGCCTTTGGCTCAGGTCATGATCCCAGGGTCCTAGGATCGAACCCCACATCAGGCTCCCTGCTCTGCAGGGAGTCTGCTTCTTCTACCCCTCCACCCTGCTTGTGCGCTCTCTCTCTCTCAGTGTGCTCTCTCTCTCACATAAATAAAATCTTTTAAAAAAGAAAAAGAAAGTACCACACAGTGGGTGGCTTAAAACAACAGAAATTGATTCTCCTACTCTCCTGGAGGCTAGCAGTTCAATGTCATGTTATCAACATAGCCATCACCAAAGCCCTGTTATCAACACAGCCTTCCGAAATTCTTCCTTGTCTCTTCCCAGTTTCTGGTGGTGGCCACAATCCTTACTCTTTTCTTAGTATGCTGCTGTTTCTCTACACTCTCTGCCTCTGTCAGCCCTTGATGTTTTCCCTCTTTGTCTGTGTACCCAAATTCCTCCCTAGTTACTAGGATACCGTCATATTGAGCCTGGGCCCGTCTTAATGACTTCATATTAACTTGACCGTATCTGCAAATATCCTATTTACAAATAAAGTCACGTTTCCAGGGACCGAGGGTTATGACTTTACATATCTTTGAGAAGGGGGACACAATTCAACCCATAGCAGAGATCAAGCTATCTCACGAAGTAGATCTGTGAGCTATTTTGTGATCAAATCTCTTCTTTTTCCTTTTTTCTCCCCTACTAAGGATTTGTGGGTGCTATAATTTAGGAGTCTTTTTCCTTTCTTAGATACACAATTCTCTTTTTCTTCCCTTGGATTTTTTTAAATGTCCCTTTCCTTCAACAAGAAAAAATTACCAAATTGGCTTTCTTCCCAGGATTTCTATTTATATATTGATTAGTCATTACCATTTTTTTTTCCTGGATAATTCAGTGCAACACTCCAATCAACGATAATTCACAAGAGGGAAAAGGGAAGGCACTTTTGCATGGTTTGGGTGATCTGAATAATTCGTGGGAGACTCTAAAAGATGTGGGGATCAGTTTGGGATGGGTTGTGGTTTCTGAGTTGATATTAGGGGAAGGGAACGAACCAGGGATTGAGTACCATTATGTGGTGAGGGTAGCTTAGCAATACATACACTCAGATATAGATAGATATAGAAATATAGGTCTGGGATCATCACTGATAACAAAATAGTCATCAGTCAAAGAGGGGGTTGTTTTAGCATTCTTCAGCTGCAACACAACTTGCCTTTGGGGAAAACGGTGTTTCCTGTTAACTTTGCAGCTGGCTTTATCTGCGTGTGTCCTTGCAGACTGATTAATTACGGTGCTGCTCTTCTTTCCTTCCTCTCCAATGTGCTCTTTCTCTCTTTCAGTCTGGAGAGTTCTTGACTCTCTCATGACTAAAATTCTACATGGTGAGGACTGTTGCCAAATATCCTTAGTTCATGGTGCCCGACAATCACCGTAGATGTGTTTCTTCATGAATCATGTTCCTTTAAACTCTCCTTAAAGCAGTGTTTGTTTCTGTTTTTAATCCTCTACTGCCTTTTGCTGCTGTTGGTTTGGGTTGGTTTGGGGAAGAGAATTAAGAAATACGATGCTCCTCCATACTTTACTCAAGTGAAAAAATTGTTTTAATTTTAAGTCAAGTAAGTATATGAAGTGGAATCCTATTATTTATTCAACACAGAATGAGTCTGATACCGATGCAACTATGCAATGATAATATGGTCATTTAGCAACTACAGTGAAAAAATAAACTGCAGAATGGGTGCCTGGGTGGCTCAATGGGTTAAGCTGCTGCCTTCGGCTCAGGTCATGATCTCAGGGTCCTGGGATCGAGTCCTGCATCAGGCTCTCTGCTCAGCAGGGAGCCTGCTTCCCTCTGACTACTTATGATCTCTATCAAGTAAATAAAATCTTTTAAAAAATAATAAAAATAAATAAATAAACTGCAGAATGGATAACCTAGGTATTTTGTTGATGTGTGTATGCAATTTCTGATTAACCCATAAGATTATGTCTAACTACAAACAACACCTTTTTGGAAAATAATCACCTACTCAGTCAATTTTATACAAGTTATTTTCCCACAAGTAGGAAAGTTAGTATTATTCCATATATTGCCCTAAGAAGATCCCCCCATTCAAAACTGGAATTTTAAACAAAAACAAATATCAAAAATTATCAGTTGTAGAGGAATGGCAAGGAGATGGATATAGATCATTTTAAGATTTTGGTGGTACATAAAAATATGGAAATTCACTTTATGAAGTACATTTTAAGTACACAGCAGTATGATGCTTTAATAATAATTTTGAAACAATGAATTAAATATTTTTTAAAAAGGTCTTTAGAGCTAAGTGGAAATTATTAGTATTAGGAAAAATTGAATAATTTTAAAGGGGGGTACAAAAAACCCCACATACCTCTAAAACCATACCTGGCAAGTCAAAACATTTCACTTCATTTATATTTGTGAAATTCACTTTCTGGTACATACATAAAAGAAAATTTTTTTTTTAATTTAATGAACTTCTTTGAACTGACATCTCGTTTCTGGGAAAGGCTGCGGTTGTCACATACACTTGTCACAAAAGCAATTACTCTGAGTGCATTTTCAAGTAACAAATATTAAAGTACACAGTCATGATACGGTCTAAATGTTCACTCACACAAAATTAAAACAGCAGTAGCAAGAAGTAAAACAATCCTGTCAATTAAATGAAATTAAGGCCAGTCTGGGGAAGATGCTTAGTGAAGAAACTAGAAAAAAAAAAAAGTACTTAAAAATAGAGGGCCATGGGGCCCCTGGCTGGCTCAATGGGTTAAAGCCTCTGCCTGTGGCTCAGGTCATGGTCCCAGGGTCCTGGGATGGAGCCCTGCATACGGCTCTCTGCTCAGGAGAGAGCCTGCTTCCTCCTCTCTCTGCCTGCCTCTCTGCCTACTTGTGATCTCTCTCACTCTCTATCAAATAAATAAAATCTTAAAAAAAAAAAGCTGATGGAATATAATTAAGGACATTTTCAATAATTTTAATTGTAAAAAAAAATTTCCAGTTTTAAACTATTTTAGTTTAAATTATTTTTTATTTAAACTATTTATTTAAACTAATATTTATTTATTTTTATTTATATTATTTATTTATACTAACAAACCATTATTTATTTAAACTATTGTAGCTCATTGTGTTACCAATATTTAAAACAAATTAAACTAAGGTATTTTACGAGGTATGGGTGTCTATTAGGAGAAAATCAGAAAGGTCTCATTACACCATTCGAGGTCAACTAAACATTATTACCTTTTTTCTCCCTTTCATGAAATAAATATTAAACCCCTTTTGGTTTAAAAATCAACAAATTTTTTCATTTTTATAACTCACCTTTTAATACATTTGCAGTTCAGTTTTATGTATTTTGAGTGAGAGATCTGTCTTTTTTGAAAATGCAGAGTCGAGCCGTAAGGCGTATATATGACTAGAAATTTCAGATGCTATGTCCTCTGGCAAAATAAAATAAATCTCTAAAACCTTCTAATATTTAATTTAAGGCTGGCACAACTTTTCCTTCCATGGAATGATAAGTCACACAGGTTTTCTAAACTACAAATAAAGTGTATCACCAGAGAACAGTTAATCTAAAGAAAATCATAGTTGCTTCAAAATATTTTTTTTTCCCTGTCTTTATTCTCTCCATCATTACTGGGCTTTTTTACCTTCAGCCTGTCAAGCAAGAACATCAAGAGAGGTAGATGGATCTTGGAGTACAGCTTCTTGAATCTATAAGAAGCATCCACAGGTCTAATGAGGCTGTTTACATTCATAGATCGATGGTGGCCTGGAAACAGTCCACAGATGCAGGATACAGCCTAGAACATTCCTTAGGCAAACTCCATTCTAAAACTGTTTTGTCGTTACTAACTCTCTTCAGAAATCAATTTCATCTTGAATAATGTCAGACAATCTCCTTAATCTGGTCACAGGTTTAGGTAAGACTGAGAAACTACTCACTGCCTATAGAAGGTAAAGCCTAAGGACAGGCTCAGGAATAGGCAACTTTATAGTATTAATGAGTGGACACTACACCGGTTTGGAGGGCTCTGGCCCATGAATGTTGGTTTACTTCAAGAATCTTGGATATTATGTACGGGTATCACTTCAATAATAAACTTTGTTAGTACAGCGACTTTGCGACTTCCATCATGAAATGTTTTCTAAATGTCATTAGAGTTGTCAATTAACATTACTATTAGTCTTTTAAATCTTTTTAACTTTTCTGCTTATTTCTCAGTTATTGAAAGAAGACTGCTGATATATCACCAACTATAATTATGAATGTATTTCTTTTTCCACTTTTGCCAATTTTTGCCTCACATATTTGGAAGTTGAATTTTTGACTGAAGATAGATACCTTTATGATGTAACTTTCTGATAAATGCATTCTTTGGTCATTATGAAATGTCCTTCCTCCTGTTAATAGTATTCTTTGTCCTGAATTTTATCATTATCATGTGCTGATAATTTTTTTTTTTTTTTTTTTTTTTTTTTTTTTTTTACTTTTAACCAAAGTTGTATCTTTAAGGGTGTCTCAGTCTGGAGCATCTGGGTGGTTTAGTCAGTTAAGCGTCTGCTTTTGGTTCAGGTCATGTCCTCGGGGTCTTGGGATACAGTTGGGCTCCCTGCTCAGCAAGAAGTTTGCTTCTCCCTCTCTCTGCTCATGCTCTCTTTCTCTCTCTCTGAATCTCTTAAATAATGAATAAACAAATAAACAAACAAATAAAATCTTTAAAAAAAACCCACAAAGATGACAATCTGAGGATTATCAGGGAGAAATTGGGACTCTGTGTTCTGAGCTGATACGTCATCACGGATCTTCTGGCAGAGTGAGCAGCTTTCAGAAAACTGAGCAACCTGCCCTATTTTTCAGTGAATTCAGTGAATAGCCCTGGATACAGCATAGCCTGTAGTCAGCCTAGTCTCTCAACGCAAACCATGCTTGTTTTTTCAATCACCCTGGGAAAAGAGACAAGTTCTGGACTCCATTTAAAATGGGACTAAAATCTCACCCTCACCCTTGGTGATTCCTTCCATCATTCCACCTCTCCACATGGAACATTCTTCTTCATCATTTCTCCAACAAGGAAAGATGGCACAGAGAGACTAACTGATGTAACTGAGGTAAGAAGCCAGACATTGGTTGAATATCAGACTCCTGTTCTCTGTCCAGCACACTTCCCTCTAAGACCGTTACTTTTCTTGTGTATCCCACCTGAAAAATGTTTCCAGTCTGTTACTAAAACATCCCATTGTCCCTCCCCAAACCATGAAACACACAGAAAACACATCTTTACTCATTCTTACTCTTTTACTTATTCTACTCTTATTTTGCAAGAAGTTCAATTAAGTCATTCGAAATATAATCACTCTCGGTGAAACTGATCTCCCAGAAACTGATCTCCCAGCTTGCCACTGGTCATGTTTGTTTAGGATGGAGATGAAATTCAGATTTTAATTTGCCTAATGGTTTCACATTAGAAAGTCACAGCTCTGAATTCTTGTGTCAGATAGATAGGCCTATGTGTGGGTGTGTGCACACGCATGCACATGTGTGTTTGTATGTGTGTGAGAGAGAGACAGACAGAGAAAGAAGGAGAGAGAGTTGATTGCCTTCTAATGTATTGCTAAACAGATGTGCATATACTCCTAAAGTGATATATAAGATTTTTTTTTTTGTCATCACTGTTGGACAGAAAGCACTCTGTTTGTTATTGTTGAAGATACAACATGAGCAATACATAGTTTCCACAGAGTTTAAAATTCAACATTGATATTGCAGTAAAACTACCATGTAAAAATTATAATTCAAAGAAGGGTCTTCCACAGGTAAGTGTGAAAAATGGGATGCCTGGGTGGCTCAGTTGGTTGGGCAACCGACTCTTCATTTAGGCTCAGGTCATGATCTCAGGGTCATGAGATCTAGCCCCCTAACTGGCTCTGCAGTGAGAGGGGAGCCTGCTAGGGATTCTCTTTCTCTCTGTCTCCCTCTGCCCCTCCCCCCCTTAAAAATATTAAATATTAAAAAAATTGGGGTGCCTGGGTGGCTCTGTCCTTAGGCATCTGCCTTCAGCTCAGATCATGATCACACGATCCTGGAATCGAGCCCCACATTGGGCTTCCTGCTAAGCAGGAAGCCAGCATCTCCCTCTCCCATTCCCTTTGCTTGTTTTCCTTCTCTCACTGTGTCTCTCCCTGTCAAATAAATAAATAAAATCTTAAAAAAAAAAGAAAAAGGTAAATAACTCCAGAAGCATGAAGAATGCCTTCATGAAGAATCTTCATTGCTTGATTTTCTCCATGCAATCTTGGAAGATCCACACAACATCAACATCCATTTACTTAGTCCACATTTATCTGGCTAAGAGGTAATAGAATAATTATTTTAACTTAAGTCATCAAAATTCAAACATGGAGGGAACTATGAATTCTACTTTAGGTTACTGCCCTCTATTTCTAACTGGCCAAATGATCTAAACTAAATCATTTTTAAAAATATACTATAGTCACTGCACTGTGTGGTGTAAAGCCAGATATTTTAATATTGATGATCTTAAGTCAGTTATCAAGTCCTTTAAAGTTGTGACATATGTCATAAACCAAAATAATTTCAGAACTCCCTATTGCCAAATTATAGAGGAAGCAAATAGGAAGTGTAAGTTTCCAGAAAGAATATGTGAAACCCTATTTCCTAGGTAATCTATGACTCAGAAAAACATATCCAAATAAATCATTCTTGAAAGACCTGTATTAGATAAATAATAGCCCACGTGGGAAGGAATCCAAGAGTGGATAAATGGCCATGTGATTTTTTTTTTCTTTTTCCTTCTTTTAATATAGTGCTTTATTTGGAACTCCTTCTTCCAGTTTGTAATAAGAACTTGATGCTTTGGCTTCATTCCTCCCATGTGTGGGTGATTATGGGGGAGGATGGCTGTCTGTCAAAAAGCAGATGATTCCCACAGACTGCTGAAGATATAAAACTGCTTATTGCAAAGTGATTACTTGGGTTTATCTGATACGCATGACTGTCTGGTAGGTAGACAATGTAATTTGAGGGAGACAGTTGTGTTGACATGTAGTATTGAAAACAACCCTTTAATTCTTAATTAGCAGCATTAACTGAATTTTCTTAATTTTTTGAAGGAGGCGCCTGAAAACCAATCACTAATTATATAACACTGCTTATATTTAACATTATGTCACTATTAGCAAATAAAGCACTTATCACTCACTTTGTCACTATCTTTAAATATCATAAAACTTCATCTGTGCTTCACTGTAACACTTTTAAATTCTAAGATGTTAATATTCCCTTTCCTTAGTCGTTTATGCATACAGATGTTATTGACATTTATTTTTGAAAAATCTGTCCTTCAAAGGCTAGGAGTATTGCGGTAAAATTACATCCAATCACAAAAATTCTAAAATTAATCAATCAAATGTAAACGTTATAATTTAGAGGAACTGCAGAAGAAGATGGATGAATGTGATAAATATATATTCTGGCTAAACTCCATGTAGAATTGATAGGACTACCAAAATTTTCTTTGTAATTCAAATGGTACACAAAACGAACAGAGAAATATAATTAGCACTGACCACGCTCCCTGTATTCCTGTTTAAAAGAGCCTTTAGAAAGATCAGTAAATGAAATGATTAGCTGAAAACGACGCAAAGCATGCTCAATCGCTACAATCCACACTAAAATTTTTATTCCCCATTCTTTTCCTAAGTTTTATTCTTTAGTTTAAAAAAAAGAGCTCAATATTTTAGGGAAATTCTCCCAGCCATACAGATTTTTTCCACTTTTGGAAATATACAGGATTAAGGTAATTAATACATTATAGCTAGTTATGCCAGTATTTTCCTTGATAGGATGGATTTTTAAAAACTTGAATTCTTTGAGGGCATGTGGGTGGTGCAGTCAGTGAAGCTCCAACTCTTGGTTTGGGCTCAGGTTGTGATCTTGCTCTGAGCAGAGTCTGCTTGGGATCCTCTCTCTCCGTCCTTCTCCCCGCCCCCACGTGCACCAGCTCGATCTCCCTCTCTCTCTAAAATAAATAAATAAATCCAACAAAACCTACAAAACTTGAACTCCTTCATCTATTCTTCTTCTGAAATGACTAAGAATGTTACTTAAGCTTGCTGGAAGGATCTACACTAACAATGCATTAATCACCTTTGTTCAACGGCTGAAAAGATTCACAGTACTAAAACACAGGGAAGAGCTCGGTTAGAAGCAGAAGATACAGTGTGACAACAACAGGAGAAACATGAATCCCAAGGCTTCCAAGGTCACAGGTGTAGCCTTCTCTGTCCTCTTGGTCCTGGGCCCTATAGGACACACTTGGTCTCTTCCAGTAGAGAAGCACACCTATGTGATTGTAAACATGCTAATATCAAGAAGTGTAGCATCTGCTCATGGTGGAGAGAGGGTCTGTTGTGGTGAGCTGGTCATGACAGCATATTCCAGGCACATTCAAGCTATGGGACCATCTGTGATACATTTTCCAACATCAACAACCAATTCTCTAATTCTCCAATACCAGGTAGCTGTCCAATAATTCAATTCTGACACTATCTATCCAGAGCCAGCATAGACACCACAGGTTAAAGGTACAGTCCCATGAGACTACCTTAAGATATTAGCTGTATCTTAGAGTACTCAAGCGACCTGCCCATCTCCCTTGCTGACTACAAGTCTCTGGAGGTTCCCATGACCCCCTCCATTCAGGCTCCATAATTAGCTAGCACAATTTACAGAACTCAGAGATGTGCTATACTTACAATTTCAGGTTTATTATAAAGGATACAACTCTGGGCACCTGGGAGGCTCAGTTGCTTAAGCATTTGCCTCCAGCTCAGATCATAATCTCAGGGTCCTAGAATCCAGCCCTATATGGGACTTTGCTCAGCAGGGAGTCTGCTTCTCCCTCTCCTGTGGTCTCTCTCTCTCTCTCTCTCAAATAAAAAATAAAATCTTTTTAAAAACAAAAAAAGGATACAACTCAGGAACATCTAAATGGAGGTCATGCATAGTGCAAGGTATGGAGGCAAAAGTGATACAGAACATCCATGGTCTTTCCAGGCCACCATACCTGCATGTAGAGATGGTCAGCAATCTGGAAGTTCTCCAAACCCAAATTGTTTTAGAGTTTGTTTTTTGTCCAAGAGTTTTTATAACCCTATCACCAGCCTCTTTCTCCACCCCAAAAATCAGAGAGTGGGGGAGCTGATGGATTCAATGCTCTCACTGTATGGTTGTTGCCCTTGGTGACCTGCACCCATCTTGAAGGGTCATCTCATTAGTAAAACGAAACAAAACAAAACAAAAAACCTCATTACTCAGGAAATTCCAAAGTTTTGACAAATATATAATACTATCCCTTTTCTAACTGCTGAAACCCTTCATACCCCCATGGAAACAAGGTACAAATCAAAAACCCAATCATTATTAGCAAATAATACTGATGGGCTGATACATGCTGTCCCAGAAATGAATTACAAAACCATGGTTATAAAACATCATTTATCTCTAGTTACTTTATTTTATAACGGTGGCCAAACATCACCATCATGCTCCAGGTAACTTTGAAGACAAGAATGTGATCAACCCAGATGGGGGAGATTAACCTGTACTCTGTGGGATCTGCAATAAGAAGGCTAGCAACAGATGTCCATTTACTAAGAATACATAGACTTAGAGTCCTTGGACAATGTTAAAAAGATTCCTCTTTCTATTAGAAGGTAGAAACTTTACTCAACAGATCAAAGCTAAAAGCACAATTCACAGTTCATGTCTGTGACAAAGAACCCTAGGTTAGAATGTATAGTTTCCATGGCTTGTCAGCTTGTAGTGTGAATGGGAACTAGAAGCACCTCTGAGGTAAGAAATAGTAAGAAAGGCTATGCTTGCTTTCCCATTTAATTGAATGGAAATGTGCCCACACAAGGAACTCAGCATATATTGATTGTGTACAAATGAATGGCTGCAAAAAGAACAGTTATTTACATGTGTAGGTCTTGTTTAGTCATATTAACTGAACAGCCATGAAGGGAAGAATACTAGGCTAGAGAATTCAATATTGTGAGAAAGCTTTACAAATTGCTTTAACCTTATCAGAACTAACTGTTTTATAATTGCAAAGCATTTATTTGTTGTGGGCTAAGAGTAAGCTTAGCTACATATGAAAGCCATGGTTTTAAGCAAAATCAGGGACTGTGGAAATTATTTGCAGAAGACTAGGAGACATCCTTTACTCAAAATGTCTTCACCATCAGTCTGTTTTATGAACAACAGTTTCTACCATAATTCTCCTCCTCCCTGTCCTCCTCTTCCTCCTTCTTATTTTTTCCCATTAATGTTAAATATGGTTCTTAAATTTCAAATATTATCTGAGAGAGGTACTTTATTAACCCAACTGAACTCCTTAAAGTACTTCAATACTCCCCTGTAGAAAGGATGAAAATAGTGGCTTGGTATGTTCAGTTACAGAAGAAAATAGAGAAGGTCAGTAATAGGACATTGCAAAGCCAGAAGCTGGTGATGACAGGAGAGCTAGAGTAAGAAAAAGGGCAAGGGTGGGTGGTAGATATGTAATTTAGCCACTTCATTTTATCACCCAAAGGTATATCATATATTTGAAAAATATGACTCTATCCCAATCAGAGGATTTTCATATGTGATGGAATGTTCCAAGTCAAGTGAAATCATTGGTTTCCTCCTTGGATTCTTGTGTAGGAGACATTGTTGGTTGCTTCTCTGTCTACCCCTATGCCCTCTCTCCTTCTTTAAAGAACTATGATTTTTTCCATGGTTCCACTCTGATCCTGACATTTCTGGGAAGTCTAGAACAATCTGCAGCCCCAAGAAATGGACCCTCAATTTTGTAAGCCAGTCTCAGTCATCGCATTACCCTTGACAACTGGCTTAGGGTATGATAAATATAAATAAAAAATTTATTGATAATAAATAAAAAAATACATAAGCTTAGATTTGTGATGTGATTCTGGTCAATGCAAGCTGAGTGCTAAGACTGGTGTGGGATTCTGGGAAAAGTGTTCTTGCAGAAGCGGAGGTCCTTTCTTTCCTTCCGCACTACTCTGTTTCAGTCTGAGCCCTGGAAGTGTGGCAGCTTGGAATCTGGCCTGAAGACAAAGCCCATCTGACAAGAACTGGAGAGGGGAAAGCTGATTATTCCAGGGTGCCACTGTCTTACACAGCCTGAACTCAGCTCTGACTGCCCTGACCTTGTGGGGGGGGAAGAAACCCCACTAGTCTTTACAGCCACTTGCAGCCAATGATTTCTCTGCTGTCAAAACCCAGGTACACCTTGCAGTTCTTCTCTCGACTAGAATTTATAGAAGATTTGACACATTTACCGATTTTTCTTCCTTCTTAAAATATTTCACTGAAACTAGAATCTCCTAATTTTTCTTTTCCTTCGGCATCACAAGATGCTTCCAGATCTCCCTCTCCTCTGTGTTAACTGCTAAAATTTGGAGTTGCTCAGGGCTTAGGCCTTGGGCCTCTTTTCTTTTTTCCTATACTTTCTCCATAGTTGATCTTCTTTTTCCTTGTCTTTTAATATGACCTATACCCTGATTATCCCCACATGTCCATCTCTGCTACAAACCTGCGGTATATATTTCTGACTGCCTTCCTGAGATAGCCACTTCCATATTCCATTTCTCTCATGCTGAAAGAGTCCAAAATTGATTCGTAGATGATTCCAACTAAACTGTTCCCTCTAGAGAACCCCCAACATGATGAAACAATGTTTTTAGTTATTGGTCCATCAATTCAGAAATGGAGGAGTCAGCCTTGACCCATTTCTCACATCCCACCTACCAGCAATGTATCATGAGTCCATCTACCTCTGTCTCTCTAACACCGTTACCGTCTCCTTCGTTGAGATCAGCAATACCTTTAGTCTACACAATACAACAGCCTCCTATCTGAGGTCCCCACTTTAGGTTTCCTATGGTTCATTTCCTATGCAGCAGCTAGAGCATTCTCTCACTATTTATTTATTTATTTATTTATTTATTTAGAGAAAGAGTGCGAGCTGAAGTGGGCGAGGGGGGCAGCAGGATAGGGAGAGAGAGACTCTTAAGGAGGCTCCACACCCAGCATGGAGCCTGATATCGGGCTTGATCTTATGACCCTGAGACCATGACCGGAGGTGAAATCAAGAGTTGGAGGCTTAACTGACTGATCTACCCAGGAGCCCCTCAAGTGTTCTTTTAAAAATGAAATTAATCCATTGTGTGTGTGTGTGCGTGTGTGTATGTATCACCTTCTTTATCCTTAAAAAAGAATGAAATCTTGCCATTTGCAACAAAGTGGATGGATATAGAAGTTATAATACTAAGCGAAATAAATCAGTCAGAGAAAAACAATACCATATGATTTTACTCATATGTCAAATTTAAGAAACAAAACAAATGAGCATGGGGGGGAAAAAAGAAAGAACGAGGTAAACCAAGGAATAGACTCTTCACTGTAGAGAACAAACTAATGAATAGCAGAGGAGAGGTGGGTGGGAGGATGGGTGAAATAGGTGATGGAGATTAAGGAGATTAGATTAGATTAGATCAGATTAGATTAATGAGCACCTGGGGTTGTATGAAAGTGTTGAATCACTATATTGCCCTGAGACTAATATCACACTGTATGTTAACTAACTGGAATTTAAATAAAAACTGAAAAAAAAGGAAGATTAAAAAAATGAAATTAGATCATCTGTTAAAAGCCTTTCTTTTCAATGCCCCTCTAGTCTACTTACACCTAAATCTACAGTGCTTTTTTGTTTTGTTTTGTTTTTTAAAGATTTTATTTATTTATTTGTCAGAGAGAATGAGCACAGGCAGAGGCAGAGAGAGAAGCAGGCTCCCTGCTGAGCAAAGATGTGGGACTCAATCCCAGGACATTGGGATCATGACCTGAGCCGAAGGCAGCCATTTAACAAACTGAGACACCCAGGTGTCCCAAATCTCCAGTGTTTTAAGGAGCTGAGCCTAGCACATAATCTAGACCAGTTGACCCCCCAATATCATGTCATGAGTCCTTGACACATTCACCATAGTCCAGACACAGTGGTTTCTTATAATACTTTCAGAGGCGACTGACCTTTCTCCTCCTTTTTCACTGGGTTAATTCGTATTCCTCTTTTTTTTTTTTAAGATTTTATTTATTAATTTGACAGAGATCACAAGTAGGCAGAGAGGCAGGCTAATCATACTTTTTAATGACTAATCATACTTTTTAATCATAACCATTCATTATGCTCATAGCCTCAGGAGTAGATGGCTTCAATCAAACAAAGTGGGGAACGTCTGAGAATTCTTACCCCCAAAGTAAAAGAAGTTCATATTCAACCAACAGCTTTAGTAGCTTTTATGGAAAGGCTGGGTGAAATTTGTCTTTGTTGCTTCATTAAACACCCTTTGGTCAATTGTGACACCATCTGCCATGAAGCACCATTTCACAACACATTCCACAGCATACGAAATTGACAAAAAGTTAATAGATTTTACAAGTGAAAGAGTCATGATGTGGTCAAGTACATTTGGGAAAGCTGAGTTGAGTACAAGGAAACAGGTGTCCTCCCACAATTTCCCTAAGCTTTACATACATCCATTCGAATTAGGAACCCCCAAGAATGAGAGTGTAAACACACAGTTTCTGCAGGCAGATGGAGGAGGAAGGAGGCACACCATAGAAAGAGACAACCTTGGGCACAAATCCAGGTTTATCTGCTTGTCACTCTCCATGTTTAGGTAGTGAAAATCTCTCCAAGCCTGAGCTTCCTCATCTGCCATATGATGCCAAGGATAAGAGACAATCTCTGGAGATGGACTCATGAATGCTCTGATCCCAGGACTGTCCCTTACTTGCCTGAATTCTCAGGCAACTGAAATTTCGAACTTCCCTTTTGAAAAATAAACATAAGGACTCAGAACCACTGTGTTGCCACCTGGTTACCATGTTCTTTCCCATTTTCCTTTTTTTTTTTTTTTTTTGGCCTGGTGGGACATCACAACACATACATTTTGTCTCCTCATTCAATTTGCAGGTTATTTCCTGAATTGGCCACCTTATTTTGTCAACCGCTAGTATTCAGATAAACTGAACCTTATCGGATTTCACAGGCAACCCCTCCAAGGTCACCTGCTGTTAAGAGAGACCTTAACTAATCATGTAAGAAAATTCAGACACCGCACTAGCCAACAGAGTAAATGGTGTCCCCAGCAAACTACCAGCTCTGTTTGGTGAGGCTAACCTTGCCCTTGGCTGCTCCTCTGACATTGTGATTTCCTCTGGGAGCAGGTGACTTACATACACCAAGTGCCATCAGAGGAAACAGAATGGAATGAAACTAAGGCATAAAGCTCTGTTTTGGCTCCACGATGTCAGGCCTCCATCCTTACCTTTGCCAAAATGAAAAGTTAAGCCAAGTTTTCTCCGTGTCATAAAATGTCATCAATGTCTACATATGGTAGACGAAGTGGAAAGAAAGGGTTCTTTTAATGGTAACACATTCGTTTTTTAGAAAGTATCTGGATAAGCTATATCACAACCATTTAAAATCTGCTGAAGCCCAACATCTCCATCACTTCATCTGTTTTATACCCTTGCTATCTGTATATCCCTCCTACATCAAACAGACATACTTTAGCTCTTAGGATTCTTGATCTCTCTGTAACTTTGACAGTTGGTTATTGATTGCTTCCTTGAGACATTCTCTTCTCCTTTAGCAAACATGCCATGCTCCTGGCCTAATTTACTTTTAACCCTCAAGTCATTCCTCTCTCGGTGCAGCCACATACTCTACCTAGCCTGTCCCACCTCTATCTGCAGACTCAACCACCACCAATACATAGATTCATTCATGCATCCAACATCGTTTCAACGCCTGCATATATTTGATGCCCTATGATTGGCCCAGGAAGAAGAACTGAAAGAAATGGGCATAATCCGTGAAATCATAAAACACACACATACACACACACACATGCTAAATAGCGGTAAACACCAGAAACAAATGGACATGGCGTTTTGTCAGAACTAAGTAGACTGGAATGAAAAGGAGAGCTAGCTTACACTGATTAGAAAGGCTAATGGAGAAAAACGGGTTGAGGGAAGGATATCATACATCAAAAATTATGAGCCATAAAGCAAGTTTCAAAAGTTTCACATATATAAAATTATATAGACCATGTTCTCTTACTGCAGGATAATTCAGCTACAAATCGATAGCAATAAGTAATGGAAAATAGCCATATATTATTTACACCAAGTACTGAGTTGTCAACTACCCAATAGTCCATTAGTGAAAGAAAAAGCCAAAATGGAAATCACAAAACAGTTTGGACCGAATGACACTGGGAAGATAGCATTAAATAACTTCTGGTATATAGCAAAAGCTAGGCTTCCAGGGAAATATACAGCATAGTCATTATTTGAGGAGGACATGTAGAAAATCCAAAATCTAGGGGCGCCTGGGTACCTCCGTTGGTTAAGCATCTGTTTTCAGCTCAGGTCATGATCTCAGGGTCCTGGGATCCAGCCCCATGTCAGGCTCTCTGCTCAGCCAGGAGTCTATTTCTTCCCCTCCCTCTCACTCTGTGTGCACTCTCTCACTCTCTCTCAAATAACTAAATTAAATTAAATTAAATTAAAAAGAAAATCCAAAATCTAGCTATACCTAAATTATTAGAATTGGGGAGCTAATTAAACTTTCTAAATATAAAAATCAATATAAATAATAAGTACATTTTTCTATGTCAGAACAAATTCTTAGGAAATAAATCTTTAAAAGTAATAACATTTGTGGGGTGTCTGGGTGGCTCAGTCGGCTAAGTGTCTGACTCTTGGTTTCAGCTCAGGTCATGATCTCATGGGTCATGGGATTGAGCCCCCTACCAGCTCCTGGTTCAGTGGAGAACCTGCTTGAAGATGCTCTCTCTCTGTGTAAACATAAAATAAATCTTTAAGAAAAAAAAGATAGCATTTATAATAGCATCAAAAAACCAAAATACTAAAGAGTAGATCTGACAAAACATATGCAAAACCCCTTGCCCTAGGAAAATGTAAAACTTAATTGAAAAATAAAGAATATCTTAGTAAAAAAATGAAAATTCCATGTCCAGGGATTGGAAGTCTGTCCAAATTGATGTATAGATTCAATGTTATCCCAATAAAAACCCAAGTAGCATTGCTGTGGAAATTGGCAAGCTGATTCTAAAATTAACACAGATATACAAAGGGCCAAAAATTGCCAGAAACAAAGTATGGAAAAACTTAACATACCAAGAATTGTTATAGAACTACAGTAACTGACACAGTGTGTATTGGTGCAAGGAGAGATAAGCAAGCCAATGAAACTAAAATTGTCCAGAACTACAACCACATAGGAATGGAGCCCTGATTTTGACAAAATTTCGCACTACGGAACAGTGATGAACAAGCAGTCTTTTCTATAAATGATGCTTGGTAAATTAACTAACAAATGGACTGAATAAGCTAATAACAAAAAGTATAATTCCTACTAGACAACATACACAATTATCAACCCCAAGTGGATGCTCTATATGCAAAAAGTTAAAAATAAAAATGCCAAAAATAAATAAATAAATAAATAAATAAATAAATAAAAATAAAAATAAAAATGCCAGAGTAAATACAAGTTTGACTTTGTGGCATGGGATGGTCCATTAAACAGAAAAAAAAAATGATCTAACACCAAGAAAACATAAATAAAACCATTAATATTCATAACTCTTTTTATCAAAAAATATACAGAAAGAATGAAAAAGCAAATTGTTTTTGCAAGACATATAACTGACAATGGTTCTCATACTAAAGAAATAATAAAGACCTTTCATTAACTAAAAAGGCAATTCTTTAAGTAGGTAAGAAATTTGAACCAGCACTTTATAAAAGAAGGGAGCCAAATGGGGAAAAGAAAAAAAAAAAAAAAACTTTGATATTGCTCAAGGAACTACAGATTGAAACTTACAGGATACCACTGTATAACCCATCAACAAGGTTGAAATGTAAATACATACACCAGACAATATTAGATAATGGCAAAGTTGCTGAACAACTGGAAGCTCATTCACAGTTAAAGTATAAATGTAAATAGGGACAATCACTTTAAAATCTGTTTGACATAATCCACTGACTTTGAACATGATACAACAGCCCCACTTCTAGATTTGTAACAAACAGAAAAAGATTTACATGACTCAGAAGTTATGTCCAATAATGTTCACAGCAGCATTCTATATTAGCTCCAGATTAGAAAAATGCTTAATGTTTATCAAGAGTTGAAAGGTTATATAAATTGTGGTATAGTATGGAGTGTCACTATATAATAGAATACCAGACAGAAATAAAATTAATGAACAACAGCTACCATACCAATTGGATAAATCTAAGAAGAAAAGGAAATTTTGAGTGAAAAAAAATCACAGAGGAAGATGAATACTTGGATGATCCCATTTGTATAACATTTTAAAAATGTACAGCATTTGGGGCACCTGGGTGGCTCAGTGGGTTAAGCCTCTGCCTTTGGCTCAGGTCATGATCTCAGGGTCCTGGGATCGAGCCCCGCACTGGGCTCTGTGCTCAGCAGGAAACCTGCTTCCCTCTCTCTCTCTGCCTGCCTCTCTGCCTACTTGTGATCTCTCTCTCTCTGTGTCAAATAAATAAAATCTTTAGAAAAAAAACGTATAGCATTTCAAGTTAAAGTAGTGGTTACCTTGGGGTGGGGGAACGGGGTAAGGTTATAAAGGAAAATAAGAAGAGGTTCTAATTTTCAACTAATATTTTAATGTCTTGACCTGTGTAAAGTTCACTTTGAAGTAATTTACTCACTGAGCTGCTCGGGTCATGATCCCGGGGTCCTGGGATCGAGCCCCACATCAGGCTCTCTGCTCCACGGAGAGCCTGCTTCCTCCTCTCTCTCTCTGCCTGCCTCCCTGCCTACTTGTGATCTCTGTCTGTCAAATAAATAAAATCTTGAAAAAAATAATTTAAATAATTTGAAGCAATTTACTGGGCTATGATCTTTTGATACATACACTTCTGTGTCTAGTTTTTATATTTCAATAACAAAAAATATCTTGCCTAGAAATTCCAATGCTATCGCATCTTCCCACAACATAAAACTTTTTAATTGCCGCTCATACTTTTGGGATTAAAGCAAGAATTCACAAGATACTTCAAACTGTCTTCTTAGTCTCATTTCTCCTCCTTGCCATAGAGTTACCCTGTCTTCCAACCACACAAAATTGCTTGTGGTTCCAGGAATAGTCTCTTTTGTGACTTGGCTTTTGGTGTGTTATTTGGAACGTATAAAATGGTCTTTCCTTGCCCATTTAAGCAACCCCTCCCCCCATTAATTGCTACTTCCTCCAGAAAGTTGCATATGAACCTGGAGCCTCAGTTAAATTTCTCTACTTTGTATTCTGTTAGGACCTTGTCATGTGACTCGGGAAGAGCTCTTGCAACTATTATGATTACCAGTCTATGTGTCTATCTTTTCCGGAAAATTATGGGTCTCACTCCATTCTATGTTTCCAGTGCCAAGAGCAATTCTTGGCACATACTAAGTGCCTGGTAAATATTGTTGAATTAAATTGTCTGTAAATTGGTTTAAAAAAAAAAAAGTTAGCTTCAGTTGTAAAAAGAAAGAGTCAGCTTGTTTCTACATATTCATCAGTTATGCTGTGCTTGGGTAGAAAGGGCTGGAAAGGGGACATTAACTAAAAATTATAGTAGAAACACACATCGAATTTACACTATATGGTCACTGAAAATGAGGGCAACTTTTTCTAGCTCACTCAGATCACTTTCTAATCACTCTTTCCCCAGCTAGATCTAAATGGTTTGTAATGAAACCAACATTTTTTGTTGTTAAGGGGCTTTAGAGGATATCTTTTTTTTTTTTTAAGATTCTATTTATTTATTTGACAGAGAGAGAAATCACAAGTAGGCAGAGAGGCAGGCGGTGGGCGAGGAGGGGGGGCCATGTAGCAGGCTCCCCACTGAGCAGAGAGCCCGATGCGGGGCTGGATCCCACGATCCTGAGATCATGACCTGAGCCAAAGGCAGAGGCTTCAGCCACTGAGCCACCCAGGCGCCCCCAGGATATCTTATTACTCACCATGGGCAATATGGGATTTACTTATCTGGAATGCAAATTAATACTACCTGTTTTCTGCAGAATTTCAGAAATCAAATCACAAGTAAATGTGAATCAAATCAGCAGATTTCTTACCGTGGTCTTAATTTCTCTTTCTCTCTCTCTCTCTCTCTCTCTTTTTTTAGAGTTTATTTATTTGTCAGAGTGAGAGAGAGAGAGAGAGCACAGGCAGGAGAAGCAGGAGAGGGAGAGGGAGAAGCAGGCTCCCCACTGAGCAGGAGCCCTATGTGGGGCTTGATCCCAGGACACTGGGATCATGACCTGAGCTGAAAGCAGAGGCTGAGCCACCCAGGCATCCCTCAAGATCTTAATTTCTTAATAATTTTGGTCAGGGCATTTTTCACATGGCTATTTATACATAATAAACATTAATATCTAGTTTAAAAAGCTCTTGTGTTCTATCTCTGTCAGGGCAAAGTTTCCAAAACGTTCCTTCCATTTTGGGGGAAAAGCCGATTAAGCAGAAAAACCGGTAACAAATCCTCTTACTGCAGAGACATACTCTGGCCGTAAACCTATGGAAACGACAATGCCATAGATTTTACTGAGCCTATCAGAGAGCAATGATCCCCAACAGTTAGTTATCTCTGTGGCTCATTATAAGCAGCTTTGATGAAAACATTTTCACAGAAGTCAGACGTCTTTAAATGTCACGCAAAGCCGAGCACATAAAGCCTTTCTCCCTGGACCCAAAATGCACTCTATTTTCTTTTGCAGCAGCATTCTGAAGCCGGTAAACAGATAAAGCATCTTAAGAATAACTAGTTATTTGTCCTTTACGCAATGTTTTTCTTCCCAAATCTGTTAGCTAGGACTCTTTGATTTTATGTAGAGACAGCTCGTACAAAAAAGAAAAGGTCTGTTGAAAGGTTACAAGACTACCTTCTCAGAACGTAATGACTTTCAGGCATGGCAGGGAAGGTAGCAGAGGCTCCGGACTGCACAAATGTCAATCTAAATGCTGCTGGAGACCCAAGAGCAAGAGTCTTACTTCTGCTCCATCACACATCTCCTTCTATTGTATTTCTTCCTGCAGACTGGCTTCTGCTGCACCCCATTCCACGTGATGGAAAATATCTCCTCAAAGCTTCTGACATTATTACAGATACCATTACACAAAGAGGCTGACTCTGTTTCCTTCCCTCTCTGTATAAGTATGTGGGTGTGTGGTGATACATACAATATGCATATAAGACATATATATACACACACACACATGCATAAATAGTCTGTAACATGCTTACAATATTATGATTACATTCAAATTTAAATAATTTTAAATTTATATTTAAATTTTAAATATACTAAAAAATTTAAATAATTCTATTTATATTATTTTTATTTAACATGAAGCATCATTTACTATCTGTATCTGTAATGCTTATCAAGGCACATCTCTTAGGGTACACAGGGGATTTTATTTCAACTCAAAAAGTATGTATGTTTTGTTATGGTGAGTGCTGTGAAGTGTGTAAGCCTGACGATTCACAGACCTGTACCCCTGGGGCAAATAATAACATTACATCTCAATTTTTAAAAGTATGTATGTTATACACACACACACACACACACACACACACATATAAACTCAAAAAGTATACACACACGTATATAATGAATATCACAGATACATTCATACCCATCTACCACGAGAAAGAAAGCTAACTTGAACTTGAACTGCTTGCACAGAATGTACAATTTTAGACCAAGCACCAATTAGATAACTAGCATGTCTTAGTAAAACCATAGCTTTTCTGGGTCCCCTCCAACTTTATGAGTCAACAAGTTGTCGAGTTACCTAAAAGCCAAAATGAAAAGTCTAAACAAAATGCCAGTAAATGCCTATTCCTTTAAGTCAAGGACAAAAGCATTGCTAAAAAAAGGAAACTCTACTTGCTTAGCAATATTAGTGCTGACATTCAACAAAGACTAACCACTCAAAAGAACCATCCATTATTTATAACGGCGTATTTCTTTGTCCTGAATATGGGACATTCCTTGTCTTCTTTCATCTTACAGATGACCTTTTGGTTGAGACCAATTCAGCAAGAGCTCCAATCACAAACAATGTATTTTCATTGTCCTAAGAAGGAATTAAATAGCAATTATAATGGGAAGCCTACATTTTAAAATCTGTTTCACCTGACTGATATCATATCCAGCTTATTCCAAAGAAACTGTATTTTATTCAGAAACAGGACACTCAGTTCCTGCAGTATCAAGAAATTTCAATAATTCAGAAGTCAGTTTCATAGATTTTTGTAAAATATTTATCTAATTACAGAAAACAACACTAAAATTCTTACGCTCTTTCAAGGATAGTGAGAAGAAACTAAAAACAGTAGCAGTAACAAGAGTTCAGACAAATATATATCTGCAACAGAAAAAATAATAAAGCATTGAAAATAGATATTAATCCCAATAACTTAATATTCAACAGTTAAGTGGCCAAATTTATTAGACAAACTCATCCTATAATTTTAACCTACGGGTTGACAAATCAGTTATTTAAATATCTAGTAAGTTTCATATTATTTATATATGGTAAAATCAAACACCAGTTTGAGCTCCTGAATGAAAAATTGAATATAATAATTGGTTATTAAAGTAGGATATTTGGAAAGCAGTGAGAAAAACTGAAAGGATCTCATGAATAGCTGGTTTGTTTTTTGTTTTGTTTCGTTTTATTTGAGAGAGAGAGTGCGAGAGAGCATGAGAGGGGAGAATGTCAGTGGGAGAAGGAGACTCCCCATGGAGCTGGGAGTCAAATGCAGGACTCGATCCTGATACTCTGGGATCATGACCTGAGCTGAAGGCAGCTGTTTAACCGACTGAGCCACCCAGGTGCCCAATAGCTGGTATTTTTTTTTTTAAAGATTTTATTTATTTATTTCGCAGAGAGAGATGAAGGGAAGCAGGCTCCCTGCTGAGCAGAGAGCCCGATTTGGGGCTCTATCCCAGGAGACTGAGATCATGACCTGAGCTGAAGGCAGAAGCTTAACCCACTGAGCCACCCAGGTGCCCCAATAGCTGGTATTTTTAATAACATGTATTGAACTTATTAATAGACACAGAGTGAAAGAGTCCAGGTGAGTACAACTATCAAATAACACAAATTGTTTCACTTTGGGAAACTGAAGTTTTGAGTGTATATTACAACAAACAATTTTATTAAGAAAAATAAAATGAATAAAATAAAATAAAATAAAAAACAACACCCCCCCCAATTTTACATATTGGACCTGTTGAAATGTCCTAGGATCTACAAGTTTCTTGGTTTATGTCATCTTTTAAAAAAAAATAATAAAAATTTTGCAACATTTTCTTTGTTTATATATGTATATAATAATATACGTGTATGTAAGAAAGACTTTATTAATTGACAAGGAATACATATAAATACATAATAAACAACCATTATGTATATTATTTAGACATTTAACATGATAGATCATTTGATATCTATCTATAATGCTTTTGGAGACACATCTCTTCTGGTTTAAAAGAGGACTTACTGCATCTGAAAGTATTCAGGGGTGTTTGAGGGGCTCAGTCGGTTGAACGTCTGCCTTCGGTTTGGGTCATGATCTCGGGATCCTGGGATCAGGTCCCACATCGGGCTCTCTGCTCAATGGGGAGTCTTCTTTTCCCTCTCACTCTCCCTCTGTACTTTCTTTCTCTCTCTCAAATGAATACAGAAAATCTTTTAAAAAATAAATAAAAGTGTTCAAATAACAGAAAATGATTTATTACCATCATTTTTTATTTTATTTTTTATTTTTTTCACATACTTATGAAGTTATATATATATATGAAGAAATTTCTAGAAACAGACGGGTGGGTGAACAGATGGGTGAATGATCATAGGTGTTGCACTGTTTAAAAGTCTATTTGTCTTAGCTAACAGAAGAAGAATCACTACAGACAGAAACATATTTTTAAGTGTTAAAAATTGGAAATAATTATATGAAGAATTTTATGTAAAACTAGATAATAAGTATTTAATACATAATCTCCCATGCATAAAATAGGGTTAATTAAGCAATGTTTGTTTGTTTTTTTTTAATAGGGACAACCCTCATCTCCTTGAAACTTTTTTTTTTAATCTGTTTTCTATTTCTTTGATTCCTTCTATAAGTAAGGAAATAAATGAATTATTGCATTTAACTTTAACAAATTTAAATCCAAACAGACACACATAGTTATTTATACAGTTACAGGATGGTCAGTGCAAGATCAGATTATCTCTAGTCTGCAAACCATGCAAGCATCAGAGATATTCTGTCTAGAAATGTACTATGCTATGTGTACAAATATGTCCAAGCTTGGCTTGTTGCTCCCTCTCCAATGTTAGATTTCTCCACTTAACTGTGATTTTTTTTTTTCTCGACATGATTCCTTAACACAAAACAATGAATTACTTATATACACTTACAGCTGTTTAAATGAAAAGAGAAGCGATTTAAAACATGTGAGCATACTTCCTGAAATGCCATCTAACATTTACATTGGAGAGCTAGCTAGAAGTTGGCATTTGCAAAGATTTCCCAGGATGTTATTAACATTAACTATTTCAGATAGGCTTTATATAATGTTTTTAAAAAGGTGATTTATCTACTCTTTGAGACAAAAAGAAACTGGTCTTAGTAAAAAAAAACAAGGAAACAAACAAAAAATAACAAAGAGGGCAGGTCTCAAGTCTGCCTCCTCTGCTCTCATCTATCAAAAATAAATAATTCTCATACAGAATTAAATAGCATTTCGTGCAAAGTCTGTCTCCCCACCTGCCCTAAGTGATACCACGGCGTGGAACCAGCCACCAGGATCCCCCACCAAGTGCAGGCTGCTTGGGCTAATACGAAGGAGCACTGGTTGCAGACACAGAGGCTGAAGAGGAGAAAGATCTCACCATTTAGTTCTCTGCTCTTGAATCTGCTTTTCTGCTGTGGCACCTTCTTCTTGGCCCACCGCCCTTACTCAGGCCATGACTCACAAGGGAGTTTGTCTAGGGTGTGACAGAACCGAAGTGCTCTTGGTGGGCGAGGGTGGATCTTGTGGACAGTTGTGCCTTCCCTGGTTCATCTGGAATTTTGTATTTGGAAGGCCAGGTGCAATGCTACCATTAACTGTATGGCTATGGAATTAGACAAGTGGCCTTGGGGGCTTAGATATTTATTTACCATCATCTTGAGTGAATTATTTAAACTTTCTATGTCCAAATTACCCCACTTGTAAAGCCCGAATATTATTAATAGCTGCATCAGGGAATGGTTATTGGGAAAAATTAAATAACACATGTGAATTTGTTCCCCGGTTCCCAAAATGGCAGCAACTACAACTTTTAGAAGAACAAAATTAATTAAGTAAAGGGGTAATTTAATAAGTGATCTTAAGAAGTGCTTATCATCCAGTTTTACTTTCTGACTCTAGCCCCCGTATTTGATTCTGCTCTCTGTTGACACCGTAAGCCATCTTTATTTTTATTTTTTTAAAGATTTTTGACAGAGAGCAGAAGAGAAAGTGAAAAGAACAACAACACACAAGCAGGGGGAGCATCCTGGGATCATGACCTGAACCGAAGGCACTTAACCAACTGAGCCACCCAGGGGCCCTATAAGCCATGTTTAAACACAAATTACTTTTACCCCACTTTTTCTCTGACTGATTCCTAACTGAAGGAACACCTCAATCTGAACATCACTGCAATTATCCTTTTTTTCCACCCCTTCAAATATAACACTACTTCTGGGATTCCCTTTCTGGATCAAATACTGGCATTCATTTGTCATTAAAGTAACCTTTCACTCTTCTCTTTCACAGAATCAGTGTCCAATTCACATAAGTTCCACAACATTGACATGTCTTAAATGAAATTTTTTCTTTCCATTCCCATAACTACTACCTTACTACAGACACTTAACATCCCATACTAAAGTCATTCTCATAGTCTTCTAAGGGAGCCCCTCTGCCTTCATTTAAAAACCCTTCAAAGCACCCAACTGACTTTCATACAATGTAATCTGATCATGTCACTCTCTTGCTTGGAGGACCGCAGTGATTTCAATTTTTTTTCTGTTATAAAATTCAAACTTCTCATCATAGCTATAAAACTGTCTATGTCATGGCCCTGTCTTGCTTTCCAGACTCTTCTCTACTGTATTCTACTTTCAAGTTTTACAAAACCACCTAGACACCCTCCAACATCCCGTGTTGTATCCGTTTTGGATATGAGCAGCAAAAAGCCACTCAAAACATCGAGAGCCCAAAAAGGCAAGGGATCCCAGTGATAAACATATGAATAACTCATAGATTGTGATGTGGGTTAGAAGTACAATTAAGGCCATAGGGAGTGAAATTCTGAATTAGAAAGTCTCTACGAAGTTGTTAGTTAATGAGTGGTGTCTAATCTGTGTGTCCCTAAGTCTGCCCCATTTTTTTTAAGATTTTATTTATTTATTTGATAGAGAGAGAGATCACAAGTAGGCAAAGAGGCAGGCAGAGAGAGAATGGGAAGCAGGCTCCCCGCTGAGCAGAGAGCCCAATGTGGGGCTGGATCCCAGGACCCTGGGATCATGACCTGAGCCAAAGGCAGAGGCTTAACCCACTGAAACACCCAGGCGCCCCGTCTGCCCCATTCTTTACAGGTTCTCAGCATGGTTTCCTTCCAGTTGCCTCCTAGCTCCAAAACCAACAGATGATTCTGCTTTGTATCACTCAGTTAAAAATCTAGCTCAACTTATCACTACTTAGGCAAAACCTTAGACTGATTATCAGACCATAAATTGATTTCTTAAGTTTTTATGTCCTCCATTCACAAACCAGTCTTTCTCTACAGGAAAAAAAATGAACTGAAATATTAAGTATTATTTAAGTGCAGGTAGGGTGGAAGGAGTTCTAGCAGTTTAAGACACAAGTGGCAGATGGGTATGGAAAGTACACTGTACTGCCTCTGTATTTCCACCTGGGACACCGTTTTATCCCCCTTGTCTTCTGGTGATTAACTATCCACCTTTAAAAATGCTAGCATCTTCCAAAGGACAGGGACTGTGCCTTGCTTCTTGTTTTATCTCCAGCCTGGAAAATACTAGACAACCTATAAATAGCTGTTGAACTAACGAATACATATATTCTTGTCACTTCCCTTTAAGATTTTCCTATCATTTGCAAAAAAAAAAAAAAAAATACATAAATTAAATAAGTCCTCTCCCTCCCTTATACCCCATTATAGCACCCTTGACATACACCTTTATTAGAAACTATAATCCTGATGTCCTTATTTGATTCCATCTCTTTACTGGACTGCAAGATCCTTGAGGAAACATCATGATTTATTAATTCTAACCTGTTGCAATTGCTGAGAAATGCCTGTTGAATGAATGAATGAAAACATGGGCTAGTATAACAAGCCCTTTACATTCCAGTGTCCTTTCTGATGGATTTGTCCTTTATGACAACATTGCTTTATGGAAGGTGATGTGGTTCATCAGGAAGCAGAAATAAGTAAATGTGCATGAAACTTGTCATTGTGTGGAACATTCCTCACATCCACAAGCAAAAACATTTCAGTCTACTGCTGTTCCTGGTTTGGTTGGTCTCCCGCCAAAGAGAATGGTTTCATCACACCCAGTCTTGGAAGCACACTCGGGAGGCTTTGCTAAAGGTCCTGATACAAAACTTGGACTGATTTTCCCAAGGACCCAATTATAAAAAAGTCCCTGGGGAATATACTAATTGGCTCTGTTTAAATATGCTTTTATCAGGGCATACACAATTCTTTTGTTTGGAGATCATCTAAAGGGTGGCTCACATGCCAAAAATAATCAGATGTATTGTTCTTCCATTTCCCTAATGAACTCTACCACACTTTGTCTTTTCCAGTAAACTGCAAGTGAGTCACAATTTGGAAATTAATTCTAAAAGAAAGCAACTTTCCAAGCAAGGAAATGGTAAGTATTAAGTTGAGTGTAGGACCATCTGTCAGAGTTAATGCCCATTAGGGATTTCTTCCCTAATGATTGGTTTCTGCAGCTAATGAAAAGAAGAATTTTTGAACTTTGAATAGTGACCAATTCTTTGTATATTTACCAACTTGTTTTCAAAGTTAATTAATGTTCTTCAAGCTATAAACATTGGTATCTTTTAAAAAAAAAATTGTCCCTACCAAATAAAATAGAAGATAAAATTCCCTAAATTCCTGTTCTCTGGAAGGAACACCACAATTTTTTGAACTTGTTTTTAACATCATTTAGCGTTGCCTAACATCTTTAGATTTGCTTGATGTTAGTAAGGTTGCCTCAAAGTTTTAAACAAATTGGGTGAATAAGTTGAAAGTAGTATTTTTCAAAAGTATCAAAATAGTTATCTCTAATCTGCCTGCGTTGATGCAAGGTCATCTTAAATGTCCAGTATAGACAAGAGTTCTCTTACAGTAACCTCGAATAATTACAAAGACTGACCTCTAATTTGTATGAATTTTGTCTTTTCTGCTCTCATATGACACTGAAGTGGCTAATTGCCCTCTAAAGTAGCCGATTACATCCACAGTTAATTAACTGCATTAATTACCTACAAGACTTCTTGTATAATAGAAAGTTTCAGGTATTACAAATGAAATTTGCTTCATCTTTTAAAGTATGTGGGGATATTACATTCAGTAAATATGCAGTATTACTTGTGGTAAATCCACTCTGTTATGATTACCAAATGGAGCCATGGGAGAGAGAGAGAAATCATTTGGGAACAATTTACTAACTTTCCATCGTAACAATAGCCAACTTCATCACATTCTCCTTTGGAAAAGTGGTGTGTACCTACAAGCCATTTTAGTATGAAAGTGAAAAGAAAGAATAGCCAGAACCAGCAGTACAAGTAGAATTTAGTGGCTCCTCTTTGTCTCAGGAGAACCCTGCAGGAGATCAGTGTGGACAGAGCAAAGCCCACCACTGCCTTCAACACCCCCACACATGTAAAAGGCCATTTCCTTTTTTTTTAAATTTTATTTACCTATTTATCTGTCATAGAGAGAGAGCAAGCAGGAGCACAAGCAGCGGGAACAGGCACACGGAGAAGCATGTTCCCAGCTGAGCAGGGAGCCTGAGGTAGGACTTGATCCCCAGGACTCTGGGATGATCACCTGAACCAAAAGCAGACCCTTAACTGACTGAGCCACCCAGGCGTCCCTAAAAGGCCATTTCCAAAGCTAGGATTCCCTCACTTTTCACTTGTGGCCCACCAAATCTGGGTCACATAAATAACCAGAAACAGTCCGATTTCCATTACTACCTTTGTAATCATAGGAGCAGCCTTATCTCGGGCTCTAATTGGTTGAGGTCTGCGTGAAAGAGAAGATATTCAAGAGATATAATTAAAGACATAGAAAAGAGTCATCAGAATAGAAGGAGACAATTTGTCTCCCCTTTCTGGGCAGAATATTAATCTCAATAAGTAGGCAGATCCGTTTCTGACTAAAAGAATAGAGATGTAAAAGAGAGGAAGAGAACAGAGAAGAAGAATGGGAGTGGGGGAATCTAAAGATAAAATTGTGCTACGGTTAAATGTCTTTAGAGAAAAGATTGCCTTTCAGAACATCTCAGCACTGAACTATCCTCTATTTTACTGAACTTAGTAAAAAGTTTTTGGAAAAAAAAAATAGGAAAAAATAGTAAGACACTTGAACCTTATTTTAATGAATGTAAAGTTTTCAGAAAGGTATGTTTTTTTATTTCATGTCATTTGAATGGCAGAAAATTATTAATAGATGGCACATAAAAATTAGCCAAATTTGATGAATTAAAGTTTATAAAATTATAATAGACCTTTGCCCAAATTATTAGTTTAAAAACTTTTTTTACATATTGCAGCATTAGCCTAGAGATAAGCCTTGAAAGGCTCTAAACTGAATTCATGTATAGATTAAAGGTGTTAAATTGTAGGCTAATTTTAGAATATTAAAAACAGGAAGATGGGGGAGCTGGCTGGCTCAGTCCATGGAACAAACAGCTCTTGATTTTAGGATTGTAAATTTGAGCCCCACACTGCATGTAAAGATTACTTAAAAACAAAATCTTAGAAGAAAAATTATTAAAATAAAAAGACAAGAGGATATATAAATGGCCAACAGCATGTGACTAAATTGTCTACATTAGTCAAAATTAGGAAAATGCAAGTGAAAACCATAGTGAAATATATTGCCCTTACACTAGAGGACTATAGAAAAAATTTTAAAAGAAAATGGAAATTTGCAAATATTGGTGACGATGTGGTAAAGTTAAAACTTTCATACACAACTAGTGGGAATATGAAATGCTTCAGCGTCTGTGGAATTTATTAAATTCTTCAATAAATCAAACAAAAAAGTACCATGTGACCTAGGAATCCCATGCTAGGCTTATACCCAAAAGAAATATAAAGAAGTATTAAAACAAATATCTGGTGGCAAACATTCACAGCAGCACTATTCACAAAAGCCAGAAAGTAGAAACAACCAAAATGTCCATCAACTTATGCACAGATAAAGCAAATAAAGTATAGGCATCCAACTGAATATCATTCAACTACAAAAAAAAAAAAATGAAGCAGTGATATATTTTACCAAATGGAGGAACCTTCAAGACGTTATACCAAGTTAAACAAGCCAGACATAGAATGTCACATGTTGTATCATTCCATAATCTATGAAACATCCAGAATAGATGATTCGTAGAAACCAAAAATCAGATTAGTGGTTGCCAAGGCCACTTATAGAGGGAAAATAGGAAGTGACTATATAATGGCTCCAGGATTTCCTTCCAGGTTGATGAAAATGTTTTGGAACTACATAGAGTTAACAGCTGCACAGCAGTGTAAATTTACTATATGCCCCCGAATTGCACATTTTATTAAAATTGTCAGAATGGTAAATTTTATGTTATATGAACTTTATCACAATTCTTGTAAGTATTAGGAAAAGAAACAGAATGGAGGGAAATGGGTGTCTTCAAATGTAAGTAAATATCTCCAAAAACCAAATTCCATTTATTTTTTCCCCTCTACACTCCACAGCAGTTGCTAAAAACATTTCCCCTTGGAAGTTTACTGATGTTTCTCTTCGTGAAGTTCCACCAATGTCACACTTTTCATGGTGCCCTTTCAACCCCCAAATCCAGGGCTGGAATCAGCACAAGGTGTGTTAATTTTGTGGTGCTTGATAGAGTACATTCCTCACCATATTTGTCATTGACATATGTTATAAAAGCGGCAGCTTTCAAATACTTATTTTCATTTTAATTTATCCATTTAGAAAAAAATAAGTGCCTTGAGTTATTGAGAATTATCATCTCTTTGAGCTACTTATAACAGAGGATTAAAAATGATGGTTCCCACGATTCTCCACTCATGACTCCTACTCACCCTTTCCTCGAAGCTAAATGTTACATGTAAGCTTGTTAGTTATAGTTTGTGCCACAGGCAGTGCTCTCACATATGACATTTAACATCAATCATAGCCCCTGAGAGGGGGGTCTTGAGTCATCATCTCAAAGAAACAGATATGAACATCATACCCATTGTAAAATTGCTATCTAACTTAAGAAGGAAAAATAAACCATTTCCTTGATATTTATGGATATATTGGCCATTTAAATAAATTAGTTTGATCTAGATAAAATGTCATGCTAGACCACAGTGACTTGGAGCCCCCCAAATGTCAGTGCTTGTACTTTAGGCTTCAAGAAATTATTGTTAGTCTGAGATGGAGAGGCATACAATCACTAGGATCCATACCAAATATGAAGCTCTTAGAATCTGGACGCCAATACAAATTTCCCTATAGCAATCAGATCTTTTTTTTAAGGTTTTATTTATTTGACACAGAGATAGATAGTACAAGTAGGCAGAGCAGCAGGCAGAGGGAGAGGGAGAAGGAGTCTCTCTGCTGAGCAGAGAGCCCGATGTGGGGCTCCATCCCAGGACCTCGGATCATGACCTGAGCCGAAGGCAGCTGCTTAACCAACTGACCCACCTAGGTGCCCCAGCAATCAAAATCTTGACCAGTTATACAAGTTCAGGCAAAAGGAGAAAAGTAAAAAAAGAAAAAAGTTTCACTTGTTGCACAAAAACACACCATCTAGCTTTCCAAAACAATTTAGATGGTTAAGATTACTTAGGAAAGAATGATATTTAGATATGACTTTTAAGTGAATGAAATAGGCTATGATAAAGAAAAATGAAGAGCCAGACTCCACAGAACAAAAAAAATAAGTCTGGAAGATGAGTTAAATCTGATTCAGAAGCATTTGAGAAAGTGAGATAAGACTTTGGTTTTAAGGTACGAATAAGAGCAAATATGAAGAGAAGAAAAGGGACATCTTGTCAGGTGACTCAGGTACCCTATACAAAAACCCAGGAGTCAAAATCAGAATAGGGTATGAGAATAATACTAGTCAAGTTTGACAGAAATCGGGTGGCCATATTGTATATAGTAACCAATGATAAAGTGACAAAAGTAAATGAAGCCAGAATACATAGCTCCTTAGATGCTCGGGGAAAGTTTGAATATATGCACAGGAAGGTGAGTTTACTTGGTAAAGTGGACTAACAAAGAAGAGCAATGGGTTTATAGTGTCCAAAGTTCAAAAAAGAACAAACGCCAAAATTTCAACTCTAGCTTAATTAGCTAAGCAAATGTTTTCTCTTCCTTATAGAAGTTAACTTCTGTGTGAATCAGATTCAAAATTTAGACATAATGGACAACCCAATATATTCCAACTTTTCAGCTATGACTTTCCTCATATACACAGATACACCTAGACACAGAGAAAACACAAGCAAACAATAAATAAATAAATAAATAAGACCCCCAAATTAGATCTATAATGGTGTTCCAGTACACAAAGCAAAGGTTTCACCATATTTTAAATCACCCTTTATGAAAATAGAGTAATGATTTTATTGAGATTTCATGTGTGTGCCTATGTGTATGTGTGTGTTTTCTGAAGAGAACAGCCATAGTTCATCAGATGTGTTTCTTTGCAATATATAGTATCCTGTTAGAATAAAAATTACTCTGCTGCTGTGCCTAGTGAAAGGGGAAAGGAAACTGCTAGGGAAATCCCTTAGGTTTGATTAGTAAATTAAAGCAGCTAAATGCTATGGAGCCTGAGATAATCCATTGGGTGAGTTAATGGCTATGAAAATCAAAATTCTACAACTTTCCTGTTGGTAACAACAGGAAAGGTTTAATTTAAATTTTATAGCAGAATAAAGTTGTTTTGTATAAAATTCCTCTCAGAAATAGACTGCCTTTCTGAAAAATAATTAGTTCGCACTTGTCCTTTCACCACATCAAGACACATAATTAAAATATCAAAAGTTGAGGCTACAGAGAGAAGAGTAAAATGCAGCAAGAATAAAACCACTGGTTACATACAAGGGACTCCTTGTTACAACTGGTTACATACACTGGAAGACTATTAAACTGATCCTTCAGCAGCAACTCTAACCCAAAGGGAGTGGCATGATTTATTCAAAGTGCTGAAAGGAAAAGACTTCCAACCAAGAATACTCTACCTCACAAGTGTATCATTCAGAAGTAATGGAGATATAAAATGTTTTCCAGACAGTACAAACTAAAGGAATTCATTACCTTTAAACTAGCCTTACAAGAATGTTAAAGGGACTTATGTAAGCTGAAATGAAAAGGCAACTAGTCACAAAGACATATGGAAAAGTAAAAATCTCAGTAGTAAATGGCAATATATAGTAAAGGTAGTAGATTAACCACTTATAAAGCCAATATGAAGGTTAAAAGAAAAAATTAGTGAAATTAACTCTAACTACAAAAATTAGCTAAGAGGCATGCAAAATAAAAAGATGTAAAATATGACATAAGAACAACACATAGTTGGAGGGAGAATGAAAATGTAGAGTTTTAGAATGCACTCAAGCTTAAAATGCTGTCAATTTAAAACACATTGTTTTACATATGATGTTATATGGGGACTTCATGGTAACCACATAGTAGAAAACTATAGTAGATACATAAAAGGAAATGACAAAGGAAGCTAAATGTAACACTAAAAGAAGGAAGGAAGGAAGGATGCAAAGAATGAAGGAAGGAAGGAAGGAAGGAAAAGAAAAGGAAAAAAAGGAAGAAAGGAAGGAAGGAAGGAAGGGAAAAATAACTTACCAAACAACAAGGGAAGATAAAATAAAGAAACAGAGAAAAGATATAAAAACAGCCAAAAAATAAGTAAACAAAATTATAGTAATTACATACCTATCCATAATTAGTTTAAATATATATGGACTAAAATCTCTAATTAAAAGACAGAGGTACAGAAAGGATAAATAAATAAGACTCATCCATATGTTGCTTATAAGAAGCTCATTTCAGATCCAAGGAAACACAAACAGAAAGTGAGGCGATGGAAAAAAACATGACATGCACACAGAAGCCAAACAGCAAACAACAACAACAACAACAAAAAAGCTGGTGTAGCTATACTTGTATCAGACAAAATAGAATTTAAAATAAAGACCGCAATAAAAGACAAAGACAGGCATTACATAATGATAAAAAGGTCAATACAAGAGGATACAATATTTATAAATTTTCCTCAACTTTCTTATTATTTAACACTCATAGATGAATACATTTATTCTAGATACTACAGTTTTGAAAATGCACTCTCAAGTCACAAAAATGAGTTCCCTGGGATGTTACTTAGAAATTATGTGGAACACACATACACAAACAGAAATTACTTTTTTGATTTGTAATATGTTCAGTAATGAGCATGTGTTACTTTTAGGATGGAAATGGAAATAAATACCATTATTGATTTGACAAAATAATTTTACCACAATTCAAAAATACAGTAGCATTTAGATAAATTTGGTTATTCTATAAAAACTCAAAGATACACAATGCTGATGTGAATATGGTAAACATTTAAAAAAGAAAACTCTAGGGATGTTTTGAAAATCTTAATTATGTTATGGACTTTGGGGAGTGTATGTGTTATTTGAGTGTGGTGAAGTGTGTAAACCTGGCGATTCACAGACATGTACTCCTGGGGCTAATAATTCATTATATGTTAATAAACTTTTAAAAAAACCTTAATTATGATGTTATCAGTAGAACATCATATGTCAGAAACCTGACTTTTGCACACACTCCTAACTATCCCTTAATCTCACTTGACCCATAGTTATTTTTCTTTTTTCACACACAATGTCATGTACGTGTATGTATCTTGAAATGTGAGATTCTCTCTCTCTTCAAGTGCTCAGCATTCTCCTCCATTTAATAGCCTTCAGGATTTGCATAGGTCAAATTATGTCAATCCAGAACCAAAGTCATAACTGACAAAGTGTATACCAGCAGTTCATGGCATTTTATAGAAGATGGAAGCAGAACATAAATGAAGAGAATATCCAGAAAGAATACCAACGGCAGTGCTTGATTGAAATGGTAAACCATATTGTATTTGTATATGTCAACCAACACATGTCAAATGCTCAAGGATACCATACGCATCCTGTTTAGTTTATTATTTTACTCCCTCCTGAACAATGTGATGGAAGTCTTGTTTTGTTGATGTTATTCAACATCTGGATACAAGGCATGTGCCTTGAGGTCAGGGAATTTGTCTCGCTTCTCCAGTATAAGCCTAGCACTTATAAAGGTGCCTGGTGCTTGCACAATTAATATTAGCTGAATGAATGCTTACATAAATACTGTTGAATTTTACAGAACTGAAAAATCATATTTCTGAGGCATATGGGTGGTTCAGTTGGTTGAATGTCTGATGCTTGATTTTAGCTCAGGTCACGATATCAGGGTCCTGAAATCGAGTCCTGATCAGTGCTCATTGTGAGGTCTGCTTGGATTCTCTCTCTCTGCCTCTCCCTCTGCCCCTCCTCCTGCTTGTCCTGCTCTCTCTCTATCTCTCTATCGAAAATAAATAAATCTTTTTTTAAAAGAATCATGTTTCTTCTTTTTGGGAATATATCCTAATTTGCTAAGTTCCACTGATACTGCAATTTATTTCTGAGTCTCCATTGGCTAAATCACATTAAAGAAAAGTTATCAGATAGCTGCTATGAGAGTAACTAAGAATAAAGAAAAAAAAACAATCTGGACAGTCAACAATTTATATAAATCTTTCTCATAAACCATCTACCTCCACAGTCTGCAGAAAGTCCACCTCCATACCACCTCCAGAGCCCCTACTCTGATCTTGCACCACTGGGAGTCTGACCATGGTGGGGGTGGGGCGGCAGGGTGGTGGGGGAATGGGAACTTGCGAAAATCAGCACATGGATCTAGGCAGAGGTCCAGAAGAACTTCAGAGGTACAGAAGAATAGCTGATGTTATAGAAGAAAAATTGCACTGGACACTTGTTTAAAACAGCAAGGGAGACTTCATACAAATCAACTGCAATAGAGAGCAAGACTTTGCAATGGGGCAGAGGCAAAGAACTCAACTCCACTGGCACAAAAGACTTTTGTTTTTAAACACCAGGGAGAGCTGTGGGTTAATGGAAAACTGCTAGAGAATGTTGGTCAAAGTGATGAGGCTATATCATGTTTGCTAATTGGTTCTTACCAAAGTAAAGCTCCTAGGCTCTCACAGACTAGAAGGCAGGGCTCCTATCTTCCTTAAGGTTTACATTCCACTGGGAGGGCTCCTAGGGACTCTTGGGCTATATAGTTGGGGAGAAATTTTATGTTTCAAAGAGACAGAGAAAGAATTTATAAGTGGAAAGTTTTCTGAGGTAATTGCTCCTAGAAACACAGGTCTGGGCTTTATCATCAAGAAGCTGATCTAAAATTTAGTGAAGCTGAGGGGAATAGAAGGCTGTCTGGTCCATGAATTTAGACAGACATTAGAACCAGAATTGTGACATTGGAAAATAGCTTAAAAAAAAATCTAGAATGACTTCTTTAAAAGAATGTGTTTCCAGGTGCAGATCTGTCTGATTAAATGAAACACAAAAATGTGTTTCTCTACACTGCCTCAAATTCTTCATTTTGCCTTATTATATTTACTGAAGTTACATCTGTAAAAATTCATTTGGGCTATCTAGCATTCTTTAAAAATACAAATAATTTTCATCTCAAACACTCAAGGAAAGTAAAGAGTACTTTATCAATATAAACAGAAAATTATAAATTGGTTTTCAAAAAACTTGGTTGAAGGCAATACAGGAACTCCAAAGCCTTGTTCAAATTCTGACTTTACCCTCTATCACTTAAATGACCTTGTGCAAGTTTTCATATTATGTTCTTTGTTTCCTAGGATGTAGGAAAGAGATACACAGTGCTATTGAAATATTGAAATATGTTGACATTAATTGCTTAGAAGTATACCTGAAAGAAAAGTATTATCTATTATTAGTGCTTAAGAAATGGAGTAATTTTTAAAATATCTTCCTAAAACTAGATAAATAAAAACTTTTTAAACATGTTTAAAATTGAATTCTGATTCTGAATGATTTGTTGTTTTCAATTTGCTCTTTGGAAGTAGGTCCTTTCTTCTGTCATAAATTTTCTAAACTTCCCCAATCACAAAAATTCTTACTGAACTAAATTGATCATATTTTTTCTGACATTGGTATTTTTTTTGGTTATTTACCAAACAATTAACCAAAAAAAAAAAATACATGTATTAAAGCAGTATTTCCTTCAAAGCCATAAATGCAATTTTATAATCATGAAACAAGACATATTTGTGACCAAATGGACTTTTAGCCATTTTTGCTTGAGAAAGAAGGCTGCCTTCCTATATTGCCCTTGCCAGAAGGTAAAGTAGTAAATTCTTTTTCATGCACAGAAACACAATACATCATTGTAAGTAGTAAAAAATAATTAGAATTTAAAATTATACATGAGGAGAGTGATATCATTAAGAGGATGACATAGGCTGTTCCTGACCTCACTACCCCTCACAAGAACAGTTATCATCTCTTCAAGAACAAAACACCACTGAGGGAATCCTGGAACAGGAGAGTGAGACTGAAGCACTGCCCCAGGACCACACAGATCACATTAGAAGGGTGAGAAAAGTGGTTATCTGTTGGCCTCATGGCCCCTTCCCCAAGCAGCACAGCACCACCTGGAGAGATCTCCCTTGAGACTGGGATCCCTCCAGAGGGAAAAGAAAACTCAGAAGGGAAAACCAGCCTTCCCTTTATGGGAACCAGCTATCCCCTTTCTGGGGAGCCCCTGCTTTGATCTTACACCACTGGGAGTCTGACCCTGGCGGGAGGCTGCAGGAGTGGGAGTGGGGGGGTTGGAGAGTTGCAACAACCAGCACATGGATCTTGGCAGAGTTTAACATGCAGTGCCTAAGTAGTAGTAATCCCAACCAGCAGCGATGCTCATCTGAAGAACCAAGTCAGGGGATCTACTCTGATCCAGAAACTTGGTGAGGTGCAGATCTGTCTGATTAAATGAAAACTTTTGTTGGCCCTAGAGCCCAGGAAGCCCAGACCCAGGCAAGGTGCTGAGTTACAGCCCCATCCTGTGTGGAGAGAGTCTTTCATTCCCTTCTGACCAGAAAGGCTGAAGACAAGTCTTGGAAGGTGTACAGCTCAATGGCACTCAAGCCAAGAGGCAGGGAGAAGAGGAGATTGCCCCCCAGAACAGAGCCAATACTGGCATGAAAGCACCTCATGCTACTCATACAGACAGTAGGATTAATTTGGCCCAGACTGAGGATAGCTGCAGACTCCTCACAATTGGAGAGACTGTTTGGGAAACAGCCTAGAGCAGCCCCTCCCCTCCCCCCTAAACAAAGGAGCTGAGACAGCATCACTCACTGGGAAGAGCATCTTCTGGCCCCCTTTTGACCAAAAGAACTAGTATGAATACCTGAAGAGTATATAGCCCTGTGGGACATGAGCGCAGAGAAGGGCAAACAGAGCTAATAGTTTGCAGAACAAATCCAGGGGCCATGTTTAGCCAGAGAATTTGTGGTGCAGGTCAGCTTGAGCTAAAACAACAAACTAAGAGCTTTACTGGTTTTAGAACTGCTTCTCCCTCTATAACCAGGCAGGGAATCTAATTTGTAACCCTTCTCATTGCTGAATACAGCATTTAGCTTGTCCAACCAGGGAAACTAACTAGAACACACAGAAAGCTACATAACCCACTCAACCACCCAAGGGGCATTGGCATTTTAGCAGAGAACATAATCTGTGGCTTCTACCATCTGCAAAGCAAAAATGCTAGGCTCACCTGACCAAGAAATACAGTATGGACTCAGGCCTGATTTGGACCATCAAACAACAAATTCTATAGGCTCTGAGTACCATCCTGCTGCCCTGTCAGAGAAAAGAAGCTAATTCATAGCTATATCTGCTGCTGAATATAGTACATAGTCCTGACTATCTAGCAAGCCTGAAAAGAGAATTCAAGTAGACACGGAGCCCATCCTGTACCCTCACATAAGTAGGGAATCAGGACAGCAATCCTACCCAACTTTTCTCAGCCAGTAGCACATACCCCCTCCCTTATTCTGAGAGCTTGAATAGTTACTTCCCCCCAAATAGACCATAATAGCAGGCCTACCTGCCCCAGTACAATATTAATAGACACACACACAGAAAACTGAACTGACTGGTAAAGAACTATCTCTGCCAAAGCAAACCTGTAAACTCTGAAATAGGACTCATATTATTCAAATGCACAAATATTCACACACACACACACACAGAGTCAAAGAATCATGAAAAACCAGATAACTGTGACACTACCAAAGGAAACTAATAAAGTTCCAATTAACTGACCCTAAATATATGAAGTTTTAGAAGTGTCAGAAAAAGAATGTAGAATAATCATTTTTAGAAAGTTTAGTGAACTACAAGAAAACAAAGACATACACTCAAATGAAATTAGGAAGACAATACATGAACAAAATGAGAAGTTTTATAAAGAAATAGCAACCATCACAACAAACACAAAACCTAGAGTTGAAAAATACAATAAATGTAGTGAGGATTTAAATAGTTTCAAAAGTAGACTAGATGATGCAGAAGAAAGAATGAGTGACCTGGAGGATAAGACATTGGAAATTACCCAGTCAGACATGGAAAAAGGAAAAAAAAGAAAAGGGGATAAGAAACCTTCAGGGCCCTATTAAGAAACAAAAAAAGAGAGGAAAAAAAAAAAAAAAGAAACCAAGAAAGAGAAACAGCATTTGTAATATGGGAATTCCAGAAGGTGAAAGACAAAGGGACAGAAAGTATATTCAAGGAAATAATGGATGATAACTTTTCTATCTTGGGAAAGAATTGGATGTCCAGTACCAGGAGGCCCTAAAGACTAGAGATGGGTTAAACCCAAATAGGACTACATCAAGATACAGTACAATTAAATTATCAAAAGTCAAAGATAAAGAAAGAATTTTAAAAGCAGTGTGACAAAAGAGAATTGCTTACAAGCTACCCCCATAAAAAGTAAAAGAACACTAATAGCATAAAAACACAAAAAGTTCAATTACATCACACTTAAAAGATTTCTGCACCATGAAGGAGACCAACAATGAAACAAAAAAACAACATGCTGAACAGGAGGAAATATTTGCAAATGATATATCTAATAAGGGATTAACATCCAAATATATAAGAACCCATACACCTTACCATAACCAAACAGACAACAAAACCCATGTAATCCAATAAAAAAACAAAAATGGGCAGAGAACATGAATACACATTATTTCAAAGAAGACATACAGAAAGCAAAAGACACATGAAGACATGTTCAACATCATTAATCATAAGAGAAATACAAATAAAAACCACAATGAGATACCACCTCACACCCATTAGAATCACTAGTTTCAAAAAGACAAGAAATAAGAAGTGTTGATAAGGATTTGTTTGGAGAAAAGGAAACCTTTGTGTGCTGTTGGTAGAAAAATAAATTGGTCAGCTACAGTGGAAACCAATATGGAGGATCCTCACAAAATTAAAAACAGAAATACCATATGATTCAGTAATTCTACTACTTGGTATTTACCCAATGAAAACAAAAACACAATTTAAGAAGATATGTACAATACTATGTTTACTGCAGTTATTAAAATAGTCAAGATATGGAAACAACTCAAGTGCCTATCAATACATGAATTCAGAAAAAAGATGTAGTTTTTATATATAACACAATATTACTTACATATAGAATTCAGCAGCACACTAAATAGATTATTCACCATAATCAAGTGGGATTTATCCAGTAAAATGCAAGGATATTTCAACATGTGCAAATCAATCAATGTGATACACCAATAGAATGAAAGAAAAGAATCACATGATCACCTCAATAGATACAGAAAAATGGTCTGACAAAATTCAACATCCACTCATAATAAAACTCTTAACAAATTAGGCATATAAGGAACATATCACCACATAAGAAAGGCCATATATGACAAGCCTACAGCTAACACCGTACTCTATAGTGAAAAGATGAAAGCTTTTCCTCTAAGATCAGAAATAAGACTAGTGTGCCCACTCTCAGCACTCCTATTCAACATAGTACTAGAGGTCCTAGCAAGATATAGAAATAAAAGCTATCAGAATTGGAAAGAAAGAAGGGAAACTGTCTCTACTTGCAGAGGACATGATTTTATATATAGAAAATCCTGAAGACTCAACCAAAAAACCTGTTAGATCTAATCAATGAATTCAGTAGTCACAAGATACAAAATTAACATATAAAAATCAGTAACATTTCCATATGCTAACAACAACACTTTTGTGCAAGAAACTGAAAAATCAATCCCATTTACAGTAGCATCAAAAGCAATAAAATATATGGGAATACATTTAACTAAAGAGATGAATGATCTCATGCTGAAATCGATAAGGCACTGATACAAAACATGAAGAAAATACAAATAAATGGAAAGGCATCCCATGTTAATAGAACAAAAGAATTAATACTGTTAAAATGTCAATAAGTTGGCCAAACAGGGGTTTGAAATGCATGGGTTCACTTATACAGAGATTTGTTTTGTTTTCTTCCCTAGAACATTATCAAAGTTAATAATAGTCTTATAAGACAACCATTGGTTTTGATTTTATTCATTTAAAATTACTTAGGCTAACTGATAACAAACACAAATAAGTTTTCCTTCAGATATGTGCTTTGTCTTGAAAGACAAGAAAGAAAGGAAAGGAAAAGAAAAAATATACCAAAGAATAGAGTAAAATAACCAACAACACAAATGCATCTTTAAACTCTTCAGATGTTGTAATTATCAAACACAAGCCGTCAAACTCAGCATGTTCAACATTCTGAAGATACAAATGAGAAAATCAACAACATGAACAACTAATGAGAGACTTCCCAAAATGATGAGTTAAAATACCAGAAGAAAAGAACTTACAAAATCAAAGGTAATAAAGATTAAAATTTTTAAAGTATGTACAATTGATAAATAAAATAGCATGACAATAACCAAATAGAGTATGAAAGAACTAAAACATAGCTTAGAGGAAATTATAAGAAAGCCAGAGAGGGAACAGAGGGAGGAGTGTAAAAGGGTCAATGAGATCTAATAAAAGACAAAGTGAATCCTGAGAGATCTAATGTATATCTAATTGTATTTTTTGAAAACAGAAGATGGGTGCCTGGGTGGCTCAGTCAGTTAAGCACCTGAGTCCTGGTTTCAGCCCAGGTCATGATCTCAGGTTCTAGGATGGAGCCCTGCCTCTAGCCTGGCCTCAAGCCCCACCTGGAGCCCCTAGCTGGGCACCGCCTCATGCTAGGTGCTCAGTGCCCAGTCTGCTGGTCCTTCTCCCTCCCTTCTGCCCCTCCCCCCATGCCCTCTCTCTCTCTTTCTCTCTCATAAATAATGATCTAAAAAAAAAAAAGACAGAAGAGTATAATAAGGAATAGATAATTCAAAGAGATAATGGCTGAAATTTCCACAGATTTAATAAAAATTCTAAATTTCCAGAATCAGAATGCACAATAAATCCCACTCAGGCTAAGTAATTGTAAATCTGGAGTATCCTCAAAGGATTGTGAGGGGGGCGAAAAGGAAACCTGTAGCTGAACACACAATGAGACATTCTTTTAAAGAGAGTATATACTGCAAGAATTTGACCAACAACAGACACTCACCAGTGGAACAGCTAAGGGATAGGTTTAAAAACCAGGAAATATTATACCAGAAAGAAGGTCTGAAATAGAAGAAAAAAGTGGTAAGAATAGAATATGGGGAATCTGAGTGCTAATCTAAATAAATATTTATAGACTTTATAAAATGAAAATAAAACTATTTTCAGTAGTACTGGATGTCCTGACTGACTCTCAAACTGAAAACTGTTGAAAATGCCAGACAAAAATATATTTTGTGAACTTTAAAATACATCAATGAACTGTGAAGGATTTCAGAAGCCAAAAACTTAAGTGAACCGGGAATCTAGAAGTTTGAGCAGAAGTCCACTTAACAAGGGGTCAAATAAAAACCACAGTCTTTATTTGCGTGTCTCCAGACCTAAGCATGGTTTTTACATTTTAAAAGCTTATAAGAAAAACCAAACAACAAACAAGCAAAGGATATGTGACAGAAATTGCTTAGCGTCCAAGGATATGGTCTACAAATTGTAACATATTACTCTATGGCCCTTTCCAGAAAAACTTTACCAATCATCCTCTGCTTTATGGAGCCTACAACACACGTGGAACCCTAAATTAAGCTATTACCTTAAAGGCAGTTGCCTAACTTAATACCCATGACTTCTTTTTTCATAGCCTCCTAGAGCCTAGAGCTGAAAAAATCCAGAGCCTGCCCAAATTGTAAAACATATTAGGACAACCCCAAACCAAAAGATTATGTCATCAGAGTAAGGGAGTCCTAGAAACACAGATACACGCACGCGGTGTTACAAAGAAAATGATCCTCCCTGAAAACTGTCACTGAGGAGTGTCAAAGAGGACTAAATCCCTTCTAAGGATTTGTAACATTAATTTGGCTTTTATACTTGAATCCATATAACCTGAGAGACCTGAAAAATCTGAGAGAGAATTTCATGGCAAGGGGCCCTGGGTAGAAAGGAACGTTTTCAAATGCCTTGGCAGAAGCAAACGTAAGTGCGCTCTACGAGGACCAACTTTAGTTCAAGAATCAGAGGATTCCCACTGATGGCCTTCCAGGAAAAATGATCACACATTTAAAAAAAATATTCATAAGACAGTGTGGCTTAATGAAGAAGATAGTAGCATAGGACTTAAAAAGACTTAAAACACAAGAATTATCAAACAGAATATAAAGTAAATATGCTTACTATGTTGTAATAAGTAAAAATAGGGGAAGCATTTTAAGAGAGCAAGAAGCTATAAAAGTCGGCCCACCACAGTGGTGACTGATATAAGGAAAGCAACTCAGGCACACGTGTTTGCACATGAAGTCAAGTGTACCTGCAGAATCGAGAGCCCCTTAGGTCCTGAGGGTTTCTTCCTGCCCCGGGGGCACCTCTTTATCCCATGTGACCCTTCTCTCAGCACCCACGATGGATAGGAGGTGCTGTCCCTCATTTCTTGCTGGTGTGTGTGAGGCACTTCTTGTTCCTAGATGATATTACCTGCATATTTCTCACCTCCTTCTAGGAAAACCATGGATGTTGGTGGTGAAGGAGGTGATGATTGAGTACCTAGTGAGTTCCCTGTGTATTGCCCAGTAGGTACTGGAGAAGTGGTGTTGGGTGGAGAAAGCTCTACCCTCTTACCACACTCAGCCTCAAATCCCTGCCAACCTTGAAACAAATGATAGGAGGGTGGTTCTCGGGGGTTTGTGGACACAAAAATCATCTACAATTCACTGCATGAAAAAAAAGGAACACTAGGTATGAAAAACAAAGGATTTATCATAAGAAACAAAGGATAAAAGTATAAAATCTAGGCTGGTTTTACCCTAGAATACAGAGAATTGGATAAGGGATTGATTGATTGATTGATTGATTGATTTCAGAGAATTGGATATGGGATTTTATTTTATTTATTTTTTTATTATGTTCATTTAGCCACTATACAGTACATAATTAGCTCTTGATGTAGTGTTCAATGATTCATCAGCTAAATAAGAGATTTTTAAAAATCTGTTCCAAGGCTTCTACAGCAAGATTGGTCTACACAGTTAAACCTGCTTCTATCAGGACCCTTCTCAAAGGAGCTACACCACTAAGACACATGGTCTCAACCTTTTTATGGGCCCTTCCCTTGCATTTACTGCGAGATTGTCCTATAAAGAGATCACAACCTTGGGCATACTCAAATGACTACAGAAACAGAAGAGACACGATTTCATTTTTTTCCCATCCCTAGAAAAATTCTTATTTAGCTTTTCAGCCAGCATTTTACATATTGAGTTATTCCTAAATTTGACATTTACTTCTTCTATAAAAGGAAAAGCATACAACTAATGGATATATAATATCGTAGATACCAATCATAGATTTATATAATCAAGTAACCATATGTTCAAGAATTCTGCCCTGTGAGAAAATCAACCCAGAATTGAAGCCTTAAGTGTTGTTTTCCTTTTTTAAATTTCTATTTTTTAAATGGTAATATTATAAGTGGATTTGCATGCCATGAACCGGAGGAGTCTGTAATTAATAAGAAAAGAGTAACTTTCACATTGTATTGGCAGAGACGCTTATGCTAATTTTCAACAATTGAGGAGGTATGGCTAATGAATAATGTTCTAAATTTAAATACCATCTTTGTTCATCCTTATTTTTCCTCACTATGTTTTGACAATGATACTTACATTACTACAGAGGTCATTTAGCAATGCAGCATCTAAATATCCCATTACAAATTAGCTTTTTGTCACAGTTTTTCTTCTTATTTTTCTTTGTTTTCTTAACACAAACTCCCAACTAAATAGTTCTGGCAGCAAAGACATTACCTGAAGAAAATTCACCTCAGCAAAGAGAGCATTTACATGTTGGGATGTGTCAGGGACACATCATGGGCCAGTCACTGGAATAAGTGATAACGATGTAGGGAAGGGCCAGCCTCCTTTCTTTTCTTCAAGGAAATGGCAGTCTAGCACTGTCACTGGCAGATACATCAACCATTGAAGTAGTAAATCAAGTAAATAGTCTTTAATAGCAACAAGCACAGAGGAAGGTAACAAACTCGAGCTTCAAATCTTGAAAAACAGATAGACATCATGGCATATCATGGTTCACAGTGTCAGCATCCTCAGGGAGTTCTGTGTCACATGAGTGCCTCAGAGGGAAAATCTGGAGAAGGTATTTAAGTACAACATCACTTTGTATTGCACACAGATTTGATGTTAACTCATTATCCAAGACACAGGCTTCAACGTTTGTAGATCCAGCCAGAATTACTTCAGCTAGAACCTTAGTAAGTCTAATTCAACTATTAGTTCCTTCATATAAGTACCATCTCTGTCTTCCATAACTGATGAAGGCCAGAGACTTCCTTCTTTTACTTCACTTTCTTTTACCTCTAAAAACACTGCATTACTAAAAATCTACTCCTCAACACTTTCCCTCTTTTATACTTATTATGAATAAGAATCGTTCAGACCGACAAGGTTGGCAAGGGCATTTTGGCATCTTGGGTCCCCTAAGAAGCAGGTGCCAGGGTAGAATTAGAAATGCAAGTGATTGTTCCAACGCAATGCCTGTAGAAGATAAAGGGAGGGAGAAGGAGTAGGCGGAGAGTGACTTCAGACCATGACGCTGGTCTGACACCTGCCAATCATTTTTCACAGTAGAGTTCTCTAAGGCCAGAAATGGTGCCTGACATAGAGAAAGTTTCTAATAAATGCTAGATGAGTAATAAATAAGTTTTTTGGGGGGTGGGGGAGGAAGGAACATTGGATACAGAACTCAATGTCAAACAAATAAACTAGCAACAATAAGTATGGATGTTATCACAATGGTGGGGGAGCTGGCCGAACTAAAATTTACTGAATGAGCTTTTTCTGAAAGCAAGGCCTTCCTGATTTTATAGGGAAATTAAAGTGTGACTCTACCATTGCCAGAAGTCAGTAGTAAGCACTGGCTGATCATTTACTGAGTGCACATTACTGAGCACACTTTATTGAATGTGAATGAAAGACCTGATCATATGATAGAACCATTCAGACAGAAAAAGAAATAAGGGTCAAGGAAAACTAAGGGAAAAGAGACATAGTTTAGTGTTTCTGTTATTAATGCTGTACAGTCAAAAACCCCCAAACTTAGTATATAAAAGATGTCCATTTTATTAGTTTCAAGGATTCTATGAGTTGAGGATTCAGGCAGAATACAATGGCAATGCCTTGTTTTTGTTCCATGAGATCTAGACCTTCCATTGGGCATTATTAGAGCAATAGTGAAGTTAGAATTCCCATGTATTTGCCTCTGTATCTACTTTTTGTTTTCATTTCATTTATTTATTTATTTGTTTATTTGTTTGTTTATCTACTTGTCAGGGAGAGAGAGAGAGAGAGAGAGTGCACAAGAAAGGGAGAACAGCAGGCAGAGGCAGAAGCAGGCTCCCAGCTAAGCAAGGAACCTGATGTGGGGTTCAATCCCAGGACCCTGATATCATAACCTGAGCTAAAGGCAGACACTTAACTGAATGATCCATCCAGGCGTCCTGCCTCTCTATCTTGTGATGTTCTTTTTAAGACAATCACTGTAAGTGTAGTGATCTGAAGGGGCACGTACACCCGAATGTTTACAGCAGCAATGTCCATAATAGCCAAACTATGGAAAGAGCCTAGATGTCCATCAATAGATGAGTGGATAAAGAAGATGTGGTATATATATACAATGGAATACTATGCAGCCATCAAAAGAAATGAAATCTTGCCATTTTCAATGATGTGGATGGAATTAGAGTGTATTATGCTAGAGCGTATTATGCTAAGTCAATCAGAAAAAGACAATTATAATATTATCTCTCTGATATGAGGAGTTTGAGAGGCAGGGTGGGGGGAGGTGATCATGGGGGGAAGAAAAGGGAAAATGAAACAAGATGGGACCAGGGAGGCAGACAAACCATAAGAGACTCTTAATCTCAGGAAACAAACTGAGGTTGCTGGAGGGGAAGGGGATGAGAGGGATAGGGTGGCTGGATGGTGGACATTGGGAAGGGCAAGTGCTATGGTGAGTGCTGTGAAATGTGTAAGACTGATGATTCACAGACCTGTACCCCTGAAACAAATAATACATTGTATGTTATCTGAAAAAAAAAAAAAAAAAAAAAAAAAAGATAATCACTGTAGTCCCTGAAATGATAGGGTCTATTTTTCACTACTTAACTTTGCACTTTGTTTTCTGATGTTGATTTCTTTCATTGTTCAGGGCCACTTTGAGCAGCCTTCTGCCCTTGACCTAAATGGAATTAGTCTTTCTGAATACCCTGTAGTCATCAGTGGGACTGTTTAACAGATTACCAAGCAGAAGGACCATTAACATTTGCTAATGTGTATTGTGGTTTTTCAACACAAAATGTCCTTATAGCTTAAGCCCTTATAACCTCCATGACTTTCATTTATGCCAGTAATCTCTACTGATTAAATGGTCTTTCCCCAGAAATTATATTATTGTTATTATCTCATCAACTCTGTTTAGCTCTAAGAAAAAAGGAAATGTATATCTTCATAGGATCCTCTCAGGAAAGTTTTGGTACTTCTAAAGAATGGAATTTATTTTTACAGGCAACACTTTATTTTTACAGTCAAATTCCATCCTTTTTTTGCTACTTCTATTTTCAGCATGGTTGGAGAACCAGTTACTTTTTAAACTCATCCCTTGTTTATGTAATTTAAATGCTGCATCTTCAGGAATTGGAATTTTTATTCTGGTTGTGAGTTTTTATTGCCACAACATATTATATGTAAAGATGTTCTTTCTTTGTAAAGATGTTCTTTTAAGGAACTATGAAAGGTTGTCATTACTGTAGGTGAATTGTGAAAATATGCAAGACTAAGTAAAATATGATTCAATTTATACAGAGTTTGAAAGGATGGACAAAAATAGACTATTTTTTTTTTTTCAGGAGGGGTGGAGTAGATGCCATGTTCCTTCTCTCACAGAGTCTCCGATATTTCTCTGTCTCACTGCCCTTACGAGAATCAAGAAATTCTTGTTTAAAATCTAATAGGTGTCCCTTCTTTAATTCACTTTTAATCAATGTCATTTTTCCAGTCCTGGCTTCAGAACATCTTCTCATTCGCCTCTCCACTTCCAAGAAAGAGAGAATAACTACACACTCATTATATCTCTTCCTGTCTGTATGGGTAAGGAATCCATTAAGGTCTATGTATCTGCCTTATTTGAAGCCTCCATCAGTAAAACGTGAACCCAGAAGAATCACCTTCTCTGATTCTCTTAATGACATATAAGCCATACTATCTCCAATACATTGGCTACAAATGATTAGATCAGAAGCTGGTGCCTAAATCAAGAATAAAGAAGCCTAGACTGGATGTGAAGAAGGCTACATGTTTCTGATGTGGCTTGGCCTAAAATTCCACCCAATAGGGGAGCTGTATATATAATGGTGATAAACTGATGCAATTCCTTGGGCTTATGACATAAAAATAAGCACCAAAACATTCCATCATTTTATTTGCCTAAATATTTCTTGTATAGTTCAGTTCTGGGAATTCTCAGTTCCAAGTGATTAGTAATCAAAAAGGGGCTATAGCTTTTATATTTCTTGGTCCTTCATGGTCATTATGTAGCTTTGGAACAAATATTCTCTCAAAGGATTCCTGGAAAAGATTCCCCTTTATAACCCTGAAGAGCTTAACTAAGACAAAGTACTGACAGATCGATCAACCCTTTGTGATAAGGGTCCCAAGACTACCCCAGGTTCAGTGATTCATTAGAATGACTCACAGGTCTTGGCATATACACAACTATAGTTAATTACAGTTATAGTTAATGACAATAAAAGGATACAAAGCCAAATCATCAAAGAGGAAAGGCATGTGGAGTAAACCAGGGAAGGAACTTTAAGCTCAAGCTTCCAGGAGTCCTCTCCCAGTGGAGTTACACAGGATATGTTTAATTCCTCTAGCACCAGTTGTGATAACGTGTGTGAAATGTTGTCATTAGATACTCAGCATCCAGATTTTTGTTAGGGGGAAGGTCACGTAGGCTCATTCCACTTAGCGCATACCAAAATGCTTGACTCCTTGAAGATAAACAAATCTTCAGATGAGGCCACACTCTTTGCACAGTCTAGGCACAAGGACCCACCTTCATCAGTTATGGAACAGTGGGAATACTCCCAAAATTCAAATGCCCAGACAAAAGCCAAGGGCCAACCTTGCAAGCCAATTTCCTAAGGTTAGCCCTTCAACATCCCCCACCCCCTTGCCAGGTATTTCTGTTTCCTAAGATAAATAACTTCAAATTATTCTACACTTAACTTGAAAAGCTTTATTAATAAATTTTATCACTTTTGTTGATTAGTTTTAGCTTTTCCTAAGTTAATGAACATGGCAATGGTTCAGTTATCGAAGATTCATTGCCACTGTCCACGGGTAACATATTTGCATTTTATTGCTTTATACTATTTGAAGAAATAATGGAAGTGACCTATTACTGGCCAGATGTGAATGGGTGTATCATGTATAAGAACTTACCTTTCATATGTTGGGGGAAGAAGTTCAAGAGAAGAATGGAAAGTCCTTGAGGCTTGATTGCAATGTGACTACAATATTTTAAATTCAAGACGGTGTGAGCTTTGGCCATTTGGGTCCACAAGAAGTGGTTGCTTTTGATATATCTCTTTTGAAATGTAAGAAAAATCCTGTAGTGCCACGATTCCAAGCAAATCCGGTCATGGAAATTAGTGATTCATATTGGCTATCAGGATGAACTGCACTATTTCCATCAGAAGACAGTCATGAACTAAACCATATCCTAAGGAAGAATGAAAATAAAATACTGTGCATACAGATGGGAACAGATGCCATGTTATGACTTGCTGGATTATCTGCTGAGCTTAGAAAGTCTGCACTTTCCCATTTGGGGAAAGCCATAAGAGTACAGTTAGGACTGATGCTGTCACCCTGAAAAAGAAATCAGAAAGCTAATGGTGCAGCTTCGATTTGTAATCAGGGCTTGGTCTTCTGCATCTCCACTCTGTACCTTACAAAAGAACTTGCTTCTCACCGATCCCTTTCCTCCCAAGCTATTCCACAGGGAGCAAGACCTGATCTCTTCTTAGTTCATTTTTTTCTAAGACCTCCCCCAAAAGGTGCAATGGCTATTTTATTGGCTATCCATTACTTTATCATTTTCAATTTTTCAATTTTCAATTTTAGAGTAATTTTTCAATTACTTTATCCATTACTTCTTAATAAGCTTAATAAATTATAATTTTTTGCTTGGGTTCTGTTGATGATTGCAAGCATAATTATTAATCCGTTTTTAAGCCATCAGATTAAATGCTGTTTGAAAAACTGCCAAGTATTCTATCACTTTCTAAATGAAGAGAAAACACCAGCAGAGGAAGTTTCTCACACTTTTCTTTTAGCTTAACCCTTCGTTTAGATGATGAGACACGTCCATAACGACAATTAATCACTTTCAGAATGGCTGCTAACTAAATCTGGACTTAACACCTTTGAATTCTTCAATTCACTAGCCAACATTCTTCCTGACAGGTTTATAGTTTTTATCAGCGTCAGAAATGTTTACTTTAGAAGAACACACATAAGCAGCATAAGAAACCTAATTTCATAAAAGGGCTTTAACCAAGCGACGATAACTAGTAGCATTCAGTAAATTAGAAAAAAAAATCTGAGTTTGCATTTGCATGCCATCTCGGGACAGCAATGACAGTCCTAGAATTTTTTTTAAACAGTGAGCTAAAGCACACCAAGACAGTGTACCTTTTGTAATAGTAACTACATGTATCTAGGTAATAAGAGCTATTCTTCATTCAGAATAATTTTTTTCAGAACAAGAAAATAATAAAGCCAACTTTAAGCAGGGCACCTGGGTGGCTCGTGGGTTAAAGCCTCTGCCTTCCACTCAGGTCATGATCCCAGCGTCCTGAGATGGAGCCCCGCATCAGGCTCTCTGCTCAGAGGGAAGCCTGCTTCCTTCTCTCTCTCTGCCTGCTTCTCTGCCTACTTTTGATCTCCATCTGTCAAATAAATAAATAAAATCTTAAAAAAAAAAAAAGCCAACTTTCAGCAGTGTGTAAAAAAATTCCCTAAGTCTACAGCTTTAGCAGAGTGATCCAAAACTTTACAAAACGAATTTTTACTATGAAGCTAAGTGACTTGAGTCTCCCACAGGATTCACCGGGAAGTTCTCTGCCTTTCAGTCACCCACAGACAAATTTTGAGCACTGCATTACAAAATCTGAAATCCTGTTGAAAGAAGACATGTAATCTAAATAAAACTAGACTATGCTTTTAATTTTTTTTTTTTTTCTGTCTGGGTACAAAACTTGGGAAGTCTGGAGAACAAATGGCAATTAATTTCATCCTGTAGTTCAATATTCTAAAACTCTGGAAGAGGAAGAAAGATATGGCAAATATTTGACCACTACAAATTTCAGGGCTATTGATGGCTTTTCAGTCTGGGGAACATACTAATCCCATCTCAGTTGTCTGGAAACTCGAATTAATACCAATTCCAGAGTTCATCTTCCACGGAAGCAGAAAGCATATTTCACATGCTTTAGTCCCCATTTCCTAAATCTTTCCCAGGAAAATAAATGAATCTTCTCATTTACAGAGTCTGGGAGAGATGACTGCCCATCCAGGGAGGGTCCTGGTATGTATTCATAGCCACTGCCCTCACCACCATAACATGTGTCTACTACAAGGCGCCACTGTGGAGGGCTGCTTCCCCAGGGTTCCAGGTCTTCAGGCTCATAGAAGGGAATTCTCACTAAGGGTGAAAAGGAAGTAAATAAATATAGTTTGATACTACTGCTGGAATGACTTGGGAAGTTAAAGACCATGCTGGAAAAGATACTTTCCTAGAAAGAAGCAATATTAAGAATGTTGACAGGATGACTCTTAGATTTACACGTTATTCACTTAAGACTGGAAGGTTTGGGAAATAAACAAAAGGAAGAGAAGATTAAATGGTGTTACTCATTTTACAAGAGTGTTTTCTTCTATGTCTGCCCAGAGTTAGAAGTTTGAACTGAGGCAAAAGTTTCTCCCAAACTCCTTTCAGTAATGATACCTCTTCCCCAAAACTCAAATTATACCATCTTTCCTTTATCTTAGACTTCAGATCAGTTTAACTATGGTCGTTTCTCATTTTGCTGTTTAAAACCACTATCCTTAAGTATGCACACTTGACTTATTTTTCTTTCTCTGTGTCATCGCCACACGTCCAATTTTTTCTTTAAGCATGAGATCAAATATATATTGTTTCTTTTTTTCCAAGCAGGTCTTTAAAACTTTTTAAATTTTCCTTATATAATTTTCTGAAGACTTAGCTTAATTTTGGCTTTCTTCTTTTAGACAATTACTACATTTATATAATACTACCCTTTATTCCTTGGCTTTGATTATGTGTTCCTCCTTCCAACTTGTCTAGATCTTACTTCAGTCCCTGTAGGCACTGCAGATCCTTTAAGTGTCTCACAGTACGTTAATCATCAAAATACTTTTTCAGTATGTAATTGTACTATGGAAACTTTTTCTTCCAGCTGAACTTTTCTTTGAACTTCTGGTCTGAAAATTGACTTTTTATTTGATAAAGACTTTTAGAAATCTTCTTTTGCAGGTTCAACATGTATTTATTGTCTAACTGGTCTTTATCTTTCGTATTGCTGTTGTTCCAAAGTTCTGTTTCATGCTAATTCATAAATCAGGCAGACCTTTTGTATCAACTTAAACTGTGTACAGAGTACAACTTTCCCCTACTGTTTCCTCAAAGTGTCTGTGCAGTCCCTAAGATCTTGACTGAAGGCTAAGTTCTATAGGATGATCAGTTGTTCTGTGCAAACCATTTTGTAAGTCACTCAAGCGTGTGCCATATGTTTCAAGCAATGAGAAGAGAAAGTATTAAAATTGCCATTTTTTTATTTGAGACTGGAATTCTTACCCACCCACATGAAAAGACATTTCCTTGGCTACTTTTTCCTGGGAATGGATACAAGGGGATATTTTGCAATAAGTAATTTTGCATCACTTGATTCACAAGTGATAGATTTTTAGTGCTATTATATTGTCCCAGCTCTGGGTCAAATATCTTCATTAGCAGACTCCCCAGTTTGAATTCCAAGAATGGCTCAGTTTTCACTCAGTCTCCATAGAGTGTTTTAAGTTTCCCATTTATTTCCTTTCTTATTATACTGTATCAGAAACTCCTCTAAGAGAATTAAACTTTGATTAAGAACCAAGTCAGATTATATTCTGCCCTATCTGCTCTAACGTTGGTGGTGTCTTTCCATCACTCCACCAACAAATATGGAAAGATTATCTATTGAAATACTCACTGTTCTAGCTACAGGCATTACAAGTGAAAACAGAACAAAACAAATCCCTGTCCTCAGAAAGCTCACTCTTTACTAGGTAACAACACAATAAATAAGGTAAAAAAAAAAAAAAAAAAAAAAAATCTCTGTTAGAAGGTGATGACTGCTCTGAAGAAAAAACAAACCAACGGGAGGAATACAAAATTCATATATGTGTAGTTTGCGATGGAGTGGCTCGAGTCTGGTTTCCCTCAGATGGTGACAGCCGAATAAAGACCTGACGGAAGTAAAGGAGACATTCAAGTGAATGTTCAGAAAAAGAGTGTTTGAAACGGGGGGGGGGGAGGACAAATACCAAAACCACGGCTGGAAATCTCATTGAAATGACTAAGGAATCACAAGGAGCCTGGTGTAGGTTTATAGTAAAGTACGAGCAACTGAGAATGTAGGGTCAAAGATCAATTGTATGATGTGATGCTTTTGTGTGGTTAGTTTGTAAGGATATTAGTCTCATGATCTAGGAAGACATCGCTGTACTTAACTGTCATGATCTTATGTCATATAATCTTACTTTTTGAACAAAATGACTCCGGTGGCTCTCTAAGAAATAGGCCAAAGGAAGGCAAAAGAGAAAAGGACAAAAATTGCTGAAGACTGTTACTAGAAAATAGGTAGGAGAAGAGGCAGTAGTAGCTTGGGGCAATGCATTAGCCTTAAAAGTTGGGAGACGTGGTTAGGTTTGGAACATATTTTAAGGCAGAGTTATAGATTTTGCTGATAGTTAGAATATGGGTTATGACAAACTAAGAGAAAAGGATGCCTCTGAAAGTTTTAGCCAAGGCACATGAAAGAGGTAGTTGTCCAGGATGGAAGAGTAGGGGTTCGTGGGTGGTGCTAGAGGAAGAGAGACTATGACCTCAATGTTTCAAGTGTCAAGTCTGAGATGCCCAGGAGACACCCAGCAGGAGATATTTGGGAAGCCAGTTGGATATATGTCTACAGCTGAGCAGGGATGTGGACTGTGGAGTACACAATGGATCGATTAGCTTGTGGATGGATATTAAAAGCCTAAAAGTTTTATGATATTCCCACAAAAGTGAATGTGTAAAGAAACATAAAGGGAAAAAACGGGGGGGGGGGGGCTCTGTGCTGGGATGATCCAGCATTAAGAGGCCAGAGAGGTAAGAGAGAATAGATAAAGAGGGTAGTAAAACAATGTCCAGAGACATGAGAAGAGAAACAGAAAGTAAGGAATCCTCTAAGACAAGTTAAGAAACGATCTCAAGGAGAAAGTAGTGATCACAATGCTATAGATAGTTAGGTAAGATGAAGCCTGAGATGAAGCCGAAGTCCCCTGGATTTAATAATATAAAGTTTGAGTTCAAATGAGAATAATTGTACAGGCGAGATTGAGAAAGAAAGGGAGACCAGAAATTGTACAACATTTTTTTTTTTAATTTAGAGAGAATTATTTTTCCCCTACTATAAAAAAGAGAGAAGAAAGAAGAAAGTGATAAAACAATGATTTCTGTATGTCTTAGTTTTATTGGTTTTTATGATAAGACCATAGGGAGCATTTTTGTGGGGTGATGAGAAAGTGGTTAGAGAGATGGGGAAAATGATGATGCAGGAGGGGAGTCTGTGGAACAGTGTCCTTGAGCTGGAGAGAGAGAACGTGACAGTGTGGAGAGTTTGCGCAAAGCCCACTCATGGCTCAGGAGAAAAGGCTACGTAAACATAAACAGGTGCAGAAGGGATGCGGGACTGGTGGAGGTTTACTTCTGATTTCTCCCACTTCCCCTGTGAAATAGGTAGCAAAGTGTGAGAATGGAGGAGCAGGGATTTTTTGCAGGGAGAAGGGTGGAGGGACTGGTCAACGTGATGAGGGCCTCTGTGTTTATTAATTGGTGTTTCTCCAAGTTAGGCTTCTATCCTCCTACAGACACTAGAAGACAGGACCCCACCTTTCCTGAAGATGACCTTTCAAAGGGAGGGTTTACAAGTCCCTAAGAAAGATATTTCTGGGTTTTATAACTGGCAGGAGGCTGGGAGATGTACGTCTCATAGATGCAGAGAAAGAATCCAGGGTTGAAGATTTTCTAAAGCAAATGTTTTTTTTTTTTTTTTTTTTTTTAAGAAAAGGAAGGTCAGAGACCTATAGTGACAAAGAAACCTGTCAGAAGTTTAATCAAAGCTAAGGGAAACTGTAAGGCCGTGTTGATCACATTAAAGGCTAGGATGAGATGAGTGGCCATGAAATGAAAGTTACATCTGTCAGTCCAGAAAAGTGGTTTTCTCCAACACTATGTGTTGTGAGAGAGTCTGATTTAACTACAACGGTGGTTTTATTATGCCAAGAGGTGACTCAAATGAAGGACCATGAAATTTAAGGACATAAAATGGAGGGGGACAGGGAGCACCAGGGGATAAAAGAGAAAATGAAAAATTAGTAAGCTCATTGCTGATAGGGTTAATGCATTACACAGATGTGGGAAGTAGAGGCCCTGAGTGGAAAAGAGAGGAGGTGGTGGTCAGAGGTGTGGCGCTGGAAACTGGTGAGATCTGGAGGGTCACCAATGGACAAGGGGCTGATGGAGAGGGCAGGACTACACCAGTGGCAGCAAGGAGGTTTGAATGGTTAAAACATATGAATATTTAATCACCTAGAAGAGTGCTGGAGAAAAGGAAAGTAAGCCAGCCTCTAAAATCTTTTTTTTTATAGAAACAGTGACTTGGGGGCAAGACAGACAAGTTACATTTAAAATAGGGGCAATTCTTCTTTTTTTAGCACCCAGCCATTTGCTCAACAATGGAATGTAAATGTAAATCATCACTCCCTCAGGTAAATCTGTTGAACAAAAAAACTGTAAGAAAATAGATCAAAATGTTTACTGCTTTGCAGAAAAGACTGTGAATGATTAGAATGTTCTTCCTTGTTCCTCTATGTGTTTTCTTAATTCACCACAAATGAAAACAAAGTATTTTTCTAATCAGGAAATAGTAAGTTAGGATGGAAAGAAAGAAAATAATCAAATTTTCTAATATGTCATTGTGACTAAAGCAGGTTACCTTGTGATTATGAACTTGGTAAATTATTGTTCCTTCACTTTAAAAAAAAACAAATTATTCAATACCAATTTCCATTTTATAAATATTCCCATTCATTATTTTCCATGATCGCCAGGGGAAATCAAACCTAGCATATTTGGGGCTGTGGTTAGAGCACTGTGTTATTTCCCTGCAAGTTTTATACTTCTGTTGGAGTCAAACTGCAAAATTTCCTTTCTGAGAGTCCATTTTGAGGCATATATATATATATGTATATATATATATATATATATACATATATATATATATATCCATCCCCCAACTTAACTTTGGAAACCATATGGTATTTCAATTTCCAGGAAACTTTAATGACAGCTTACTCGCCATGAACCCAAGTCACAGAATTCCAGCTTCCTTGCCTGGCCTACATTTTTGGGCTTTCTAATGAAACCTCAAACCACTGGCTAGGTTTTCCATCTGAGGAGTAGGTAGTCTGGCCTTCTAAAATCATTTTCCTTTAATGTTTTGATTAATAAGTTCCATTAGGCAACTTACCTGTCCTACATCATGCAGTTGTGGCTCATAAGCAAGAGATAGAAAAATAAGCAGTTAGGGGTTTTTTAAATATTTATTTTCAATATGATAACATAATTACGAGCCAGTCTGCAAAACTGATATGGCAATAATCATTTTCTCCATTTTCACTATGTCAGAGACTTCCCACAAAAATTAATTAAATGCTTCCATGAACTCTGAGGGCCAAATTTTCTTTAAGGTCCTAATTAAAAATCCATTATTTAAAAAAACCCCAATGCATTAAACTTTCAACCTAGCAATGAAATACTGACAAGTTGGTTTTTGTTTTGTGTTGGTTTTTTTTTTTAAATGAAAGACCTACAGACCAGCAAGCAACCCAGCACTGTCAGCACATGCTCCAAAATGAGTTAACTCTGACCCCACCTCCACTCCCAGCAAAGCCACCTTCTTACACGCTTTACATTTCCTCTTCCTGTATTTGCCAGAAGTTCTTTCAAAAGTTTTCACAAGCATTTATTCAGTGTATTTGCAAAGCATCTGTGAGGTCGAAGATGGAAGTAAGAAGTGAATATTAGATTTTTAGATCTGAAATATTCCTTGTTTTACATCCTGACATTAAATCAATGCAATGTAAGAAGTCAGCAAGGTGTCCTCTTCCCTTACAAAGTGCATTCAAAATTATATTCTCTGACACAAATTTCTTACCTCTAGATTAGTATTACTCTGCACAATATAATTGGTATTACTTTGCAAATGCTTGCTTCTCTTTAGTAGTAACTTCTAAATTATCAAGACTCTGAAACTAAGTTAAAAATCCAAATTTCGTAATAAGACTTTGCTAAAAATCACTGGAAGTCTCTAGGAAGTGTGTGTGTGTGTGTGTGTGTACGTGTGTGTGTGTGCACACATGCGTCTGTGTGTGTGTGAGTGTATACAAAAAATAACCTAGGTGGCATAATTTTCTTAGATTAATCAAAACTTGAAATAATATCCCTGTAGTGTTCTCTAGATCACCTTCAGTGTCTTATTTCCCACTCATACTTTGCAAATCAAGAACACGGAACATAACTATAGTTAAAATGTGAAAATGGTAATTAATTTTGATCTTGCTTAAACCATAACCATGTATGGTAGAGAAACATGTATTTTCTCTTTTCAGTGGGGAATGTCAATGTTGCAGGTTAAAAAAGAGGAAGTCATGCCGATTCCAGAACTCTAAGCACCACTCTTTCATCTTTGCAAGAAGTGAGACTTGAGTTATCCTTTATTTGGGAGAAAAAATAAAACAATAACAAAAAAGTTTGTCTAGAGGGTGAGCAGATCTGCAACTATCTGGACCATATATCTTTGAAACATTTCTTATATGGCTTCTTTCCTCCCAGTTATCTGTACGTTACTGCTTTTTTTCAGGGGGTCGTATGTATAGATTCTTGTCAAGATGTTACTTGTAGGGGATCAGGAGCAAGGATACAAAAGACAATAGGAAAGGTCTGCTAGCTTGATCTTCTACTCAAGAATACATTGTTCTGCCCTGGTGCCAGCTCAAACGTTATCATACTTCAGGCTGAATAATTCTCCCTACAATAGATGTTCTGATATCAAATTACTACATGGACAGCATAAGACCAGACCACATCCCTGTAGGTGTGAGTGGGATTTTAACTAAGGAGAGTGGAATTCTGATGCAAATTATTCCGTGACAAAAATGAAAGACAAAGATGTAAGCCTTTCAGTGGAAGTCCCAAAGAAGCTGTTCTCAGCATCCTAGGGGCAGTTTTGAATAGAGGTGCTTAAAATAATCCTGAACAGTAAACTTGATTTTGTTAAGCAGCATCATGCTAGCACCTGTGCCCAACATCATCCTGGGAAGCCCCCTGACATTGAATCACAGCTGGTGGCATCGGCATGTAGTCCCGTTCAAGAGCTGTCATAGCTTGTTTGCACCAGACTTCCCTTCCCTTCTCCCAATTCTTCTATATTCTGATAATAGTTTACAACCTTATCTCTGTTTCCATGGGACAGAGGACGAGCAGGGTGAGAACTTTGCCTTGAGATGGCAGCAAGTAACCAATGGAGGAAGGAGTGACCATTGGAAAGAACAACATCAGCCCACAATGTGATATGTGGTTGATGTGGCCAGTGACTGTCAGGCCTAAACAGAAATTTTCTATAATACCGAAGAAGGAAAACCTGTTAAAAGACTAGATATCATACATCCACGTGTGAATATAGGCACTTTAGCCATTTTGATTCAGACATATGTTCAATATAACATTTGCAATTAAATGTTTTTCTTGAAGTTTTAACCTGTATGGGAGAAGATATTTCATATATCCAATAAGGGATTAATATTCAAAACACACAAAGAATTTACATAACTCAACACCAGAACCACCCCAATTGAGCCCATTAAAATGGGCAGAGGACCTGAATAGACATTTTTCTAAAGACATCGAGATGGCCAGCAGATGTAAGATGCTCAACACCATTAATTATTAGGGCAATGCACATCAAAATCGCAATGAGGCATCGCCTCACACCGGCCAGCATGATGAAAATTGAAAGCGCAAGAAATAACAAGTGTTGCCGAGGATGTGGAGAAAAAGGAAGCACCATACATTGCTGGTGGGAATGCAAGCTGGTGCAGTCACCCTGGAGAACAGCACAGAGGTTCCTCAAAAAATTAGATAAGTACAATATGGCTCATTAATTTCACTACTGGCTATCTAGCCCAAGAAGTGAAAACACGAATGCAAAAAGATATATGCAACCCTTTGCTTTTTGCAGCATTATTTTCAGTAAGTCAAGATATGGAAGTAACACAAGTGTCCATGGATAGACGGATGGATAAAGAAGATGTGGTGTGTATATTATATATACACATTGCATATGTGTAAGGGAATATTACTCAGCCATAAAAAGAATGAAATTTTGCCATGTGCAATAACATGGATGGACCTAGAGAGTATAATGCTAAGCAAAAAAGCTGGTCTAAGAGCAAGACAAATAACATATGATTTCACTCATATGTGGAATTTAAGAAAGAAAACAAAGAAGAAAGAAACAAACAAAAACCCCACATTCTTAAGTAAAGAAAATAGACTGGCAGTTACCAGAGGGGAGGTGGGTGGGGGGAATGGATGAAATAGATAAAGGGGATCAAGACTATACCTATTTTCATGAGCACTGAGTAATGTAGAGAATTGTTGGATCATTTCACTGGACACCTGAAACTAATATAATGTTGTATGTTAATTATACTTAAAAAATGTATTGAAGTTTTCTTCACTGGCTTTCATTTCTTATGCTCACATGGTAGACATGGGACTGTCATATTTGGGACAGTCTTCTTGCAAGATTGGCCCTTGGCTGGCACTTGGAACCCATGAGGGTCTGGGGCACAGAAGCATTGGTTTGATGTCGAGAGAGTAAACGTGATACCGAGGTTTGAAACATACATAATTCCCAATTCTGAATCCAGTTCAAAGTGTATCCAAACCAATTAAACAAGTAGGGAAAATGGTGCCACCTTGGCATTCTAGGTTAGTACCATAGCCCTTTATTAATTCATTCATTTTTCATTCAACAAGTATTTATGAAGCTTTTCCAGTGCCAAGAATTGTTGATGGAATTGGGAATAGAAGAGTGAACCAGACAGTCTTTTCTAACAAAAGTTAGACAATTAAAAGAAAACAAAGAAAAAGATATAATGACTGGTAGACATAAAAGCGATGAAAAAAACTCAAGTTTAAGAGAAGAGAGCATGGAAGACGTGGGTGCTCAGGGCAACACCTGGCACAAAAGTGATTCTTACTAAGGGCATTTCTAACAGGGAGCTCCCTTTAAGGTGTTTTGTGGATACTGAACATCTGCATGGGACCAGAAAAAAAAAAAAAAAGAACAAGATAGGACACTTATTGAGCAATGCAGGATAGCCAGGGAAACCCAAAAACAACTGGGAGACTTTGGGATGCACTGCTGGTCTGTGTTATGCACATGGGGGTAAGAGCCATTGAGTTACCGCTTGTTGGTGTGACCTCACTGGGCCCAGAATATACTGAGGCACAGGAATATTCAGATAAGACAAGTGATGGCAGGAATAAAAATGGAGTAATTGAGAAAGACAACTGGAAACCTGCACCTGGAGCAAAGGTCAGAGATCACATCTGAAGATATATATTTGGATGTCACAGCAACAGTGGTAAGACAATGATAACAATATAACAAGACGAGTCAGTGTCAAAGGTGGAGTCTGGAGGAATGTTCACATTTAGGTTCAAGGGGAAGAAATATCAGAGGGGAGACAATAATTTAAGGAGAATCAAAATAAATAAATAGCAAAAACACCAAAAACATGAGAGTATTCAAAAAAAAAACGTATTCAATAATGCTGAATTCTACAAGAAGAGGATAATTGCTGAGGAATAAAAGAGTAAATTTGTTTAGAGGCTATATAGAAACAAATAAGAAAAAAGCATCATTCAAGTGTCAAAATATGAAGCTCCTTTTTAGGGCATTATAAAGGAATTCAGATGAAAGAGCTTTGGATCAGGTGCCTCATACATTGAGCCAAGAAAAGAAGGGAGAGCTAGGATGGCACTAACAGCTGCACCTATTACAGAGCTGGCTTTGACTTTTTTTGTTATCTGTTGTTGTTGTTGTTGTTGTTAATGAGGAGTAGCAGAAAGGGAGAAGCCCATGGAAAGAGAGAAACTGAAGTGAGTGAAGACAGGAGGGATGAAAATGAGAGCACTTACATGGAGCACTGTCAGGAAGAAGACCAAGAACCTGAAGAGGTTGTGCACTTCCTCTGAGGCAGCAAGATGGATAGAACTCTCTCGATGCTTCGAGGTGAAGAGTGAGTTATAGCTAAGAGTCAGTGCTTGGTAACCGCCATCTCCTTTGAGAGACAGGAGGCAACGTCACTAGCAAAATCTGCAGGGCTAACAGATCTAGAAAGGATACAAAGCTTCCTGACATTTCAGTCATAGAGTGTTAGCCCTTTCAAAACATGGACATTTTATTTGGAGACCTATTCTACCTCTCCTCCTCCAACTCCCACCCAAACATGTTGCTGAAAGACTGGAGACTTAAATGTTAGGAGAGGAAGGTTTGAAGATTTACATGAGGCTGACTGATGTGGGGCAGGAAAAGGTACCTGCTCATGGAACTGTGCGGGTGAATTCTGCCTACAGATGGTGACTCTAGTGCCACCTCTGATGGGCTCCTAACGTCACGCTCCCACCCACAGATGTAACCAAGACTGACAGGTGTTCAAGGCTCCCATCTTGTTTGGTCTTTTTATTTAATTTTTTAATTTTTTTTTATTTGACAGACAGAGATCACAAGTAGGCAGAGAGGCAGGCAGAGAGAGAGAGAGAGAGAGAGAGAGGAAGGAAGCAGGCTCTTTGCTGAGCAGAGAGCCCGATGTGGGGCTTGATCCCAGGACCCTGGAATCATGATCTGAGCTGAAGGCAGAGGCTTTAACCCACTGAGCCACCCAGGTGCCCCTTTTTTGGTCTTTTTAAAAACTAAAGTAGAGTTGCTACACAATGTTCCATTAATCTCAGGTGGACATTATAGTGACTGGACATCTCTGTATGTCATACAATGCTCACTGGAAGAGTAGCTGCCATCTGTCACCACACAACACTATTACTATGCCGTTGGCTACATTCCCTACACTGTATATTTTTAAACCCAATGCAACTGGCCCCACATAAATTCTAGTGAGGGTGGTAAAAACAACCCTTAAGCACAATGTTATCTGACTGAAAATTCCCTAGATTCTATTAACAATAAAATTTTAATAAAATATTTTACATCAAATACCTAAAACTATTTATTTGGGCTTTTCCTTCATCTTAGCCTATTTTTACCCCAAATTAAATTTAAACCTATCAAACTTCCACTATATACATTTAAAAAAAGCCTAATCATCTATATTTTTAACCATAAACATACAATATTGACTTTTGCAATTCCAGAAGGGAAAATGTGTATGAAAAGCCGGTGTCATCAAGCACATGAATGATGAGATGAAATTTCAAAGAAACCAAAACCGCCAAGAACGGAAGAGGGAAATGGATACATAGAGCTATTTCTAGAGACCTGTGCTAAAATTTAAAATGTATTATCCCCTAGAAATTGTACCACAGATGACATCATAGGATTGTTTGAAAAGTACAATTCAATAAATGATTTCATAAGATGTTTTGGACCATCCTGGGACTGCAACCACAATTATACATCAGTCTTGTGCAATAACAAAAAGGCATTCCTAGTACCAAATAAATGATTGATAAGCAATGCAGCCCACTACAAACCATTTTGTGGTAGCCCCTATTTATATTTTGGGTAGAGCCAATAGAAGACTCTAGGCTATCTCAGGAAAAGCGATGGCAAATTGGTTTTCTTCCATGTGCCAACATCAATCAGTTGGAGTGATGTGTGAGGAAGGGCTCTGAAACCACGTTTTGTGGAGGCAGGAAAGAGCGCTGGCATTAACTACTTGTATCTTTCACAGGCATGGCTGAGAGTCAGATGGGACTACTCCCATCTGCTTTGTGAGAAGGGGGGGACAAAGAGGGGACCAGAAAAGCAAACTGAAGGCTTTGGTTTCCTCCCAACTTAGTCCACATCAGTTACTCTCAAAAGGGGAGGCACCCAAAGTTATAGCCAACGTGGAAAATGACTGAGGAATGGGGAGAACTCCCTGCCTGCTGTCCCCTTCCAGGTATCTGCCACAGTGAGGTTGACAACAAGATAAAGTGAATTAACCTAAACAGAGTGCGGCAAACAGAAGAGAGAAATGGGATATTAAAACTCAACAATTTCAGTGTCAGGGCAAGAATCCCTGAAGTCCGTATGTTGTGGAGAATATTACCTGGAATGACTTCGTGTGGACAGAGAAAAGCTTCAAGATCAGAAATTTATTATTACTGTGACCAAAGTTGACACAGGGTAGCTTTTCTTTTCTTTTCTTTTTTTTTTTCCCTACATAAGCAATTTTATGTTTGTGCTGCAGCATTTTAAACAGGATCTGGCTAGTTCAAGAGGGAAATTAAATTGCAGGAAAGTCGCTAGAGCTCTCAGTTCTATTTAAAAATAATTCTTAAAATCCCAAATAATAAGGGAATCCAGTGGCCATTAGTATTGCCTTGGTGTTTGGGTCTGCACCATCAAAGTCGACACCTAATTGCATCTCCTGTCCATTATTGTTGTAAATGGAGCACAGATATGAATCAAATACATTGAACAAAACAAGATAAAATAAAACCATAAATTTCAAGTTAATACCTGCCAGCTAAATGATTTCAGCATTTTAGGAGGCAAAGGACAGAGAGATGTGTCTCTCTCAGAGCATTCCTTCCACATATTGACCTGGAAGTAGCCTTGATAATTAATTCATGATATTTGATTTCATTTCATTCAGGGTGTGAGTCACACACGAGCTTTGAGTTCTCACCACTTTGGACATAATTATAGCTTAAAAAACATTAAAATGAACTTTCATTTTTTCAAGAAAATGTACAAAGAAATCATTTGGAAGAAGAATCTCATATTGATCTTCACTTTTTGAAAATTACATTAGTATGGAGGTAGTTTTGGGAAAGATAGAACCATTAGTGCTTAAGCCTATATATCCCACTAATACCTTTTAAAAGATAGCTACTATTTAAATTATTTGTTTCTGAGTACTGTTCTCTTTATATTAAGATAAAACAATTTCCTTTGGCTGCCAGGTAGTTTTTCTGAGTTTGATCAATTGGTTATCTTTTGAAATCACTATGTCATGGTTAACTAATTAATGTTACAATATGAAATATTGTATAAGCTAATGACAACATTGTGAACAAAAGAAAACTGTCCATATTGTACACAATTTTTTGAAAATCCTCCCATAATTAATCATTGCTAGCTCTTTTGCATTCTGAAATGAGTATTTTGGCTTGCTAAATAATGACAATTTAAAACTAAAGAGCTCAAAAAACCTGGGTTGGTAATGGGAGCTATCATCTGTTACACAATAATTATACCTCTAGTTATAGATGAAAAGTGGCAAAAGCTCATCAAATAAATCTTGCTTTGACAGCTGCTGGTAGAATTTCTGTTGTTTGGTTGTAATCATTCTAAAAAGTAGGTTTTATATTCTGCTGGATTTCTTAAAGTTCTGAGATTTCCCATATATGTAATATTCATTTCAGAATTGTCTGTAGCAGCAGAAGTTGAAAATATACACCAGTTAAATGAATATTTGTAAATATTTAAATTATGCTCAAACCCCAGTTGTGGTTTATCACTAGTAAGTAACTTATCTCACGGAGTCCTTTGTCAGAAATTGTCCAATGGTTGGCTGAATATTCTAAACATCAACCAGTAAAATTGGGGGGGGGGGAAGGCAAAGTAATTCCAAAGTAAACTTGCAAATCTTTTCAGAGATGACATAAAATTAGTACTGGAGAACGAGTTGAATCATATGGAAACTCTTCACAAAAGAGAATCTAAACAGGGGCACCTGGGTAGCTCAGTGGGTTAAAGCCTCTGTCTTTGGCTCGGGTCATGATCTCCAGCTCCTGGGATCAAGCCCCACATCGGGCTCTCTGCTCAGCAGGGAGCCTGCTTCCCTGCTCTCTCTGCCTACGTGTGATCTCTGTCTGTCAAACAAATAAATAAGATCTTTGGAAAAAAATATTATTTTTTAAAGAGGATCTAACCAAATTATACCAGTTAACTGAAAAGGGGAATCATTAGAATGGTAAAAAGCATTTCCAAAGACAATGATTGGAATATCAAAAGATCAATAGTGACCTTTAGAAAAATTTATGAAATTCTTGGATTTTTGAAAAAAGTCTTATTTATTTATTTGAGAAAGAGAGAGCGTGTGCGTGCATGAGCTGGTGAGGGGAGGAGCAAAGGGAGGAGGACAAGCACATTCCCGCTGAGCATGGAACCCAGCTGCAGATTTGATCCACAACCCATGAGATTATGACCTGAGCCAAAACCAAGAGTCAAAGCCTTAACCAATTAAGCCAGCCAGGCACCCTTGATCTTATTTTCTTTTCTTTCTTTTATTTTTTTTTTCCAAAAGTTGTACTCTCTGAGTTCCCGTGGCAAAAGTCAAAAGTAAAACACATTAGTAATGTGCTGTCTTACAAATTTGTCAGCAAAACTACACTCAATGTCCACTGTAAAAATGAGGGCGGAGAGGAAGATGACGGCGGTGGCAGCAGTTATGGTGACTAAGCTAAGCCCAGGGACAGGATGTTGGTGTTGGTATTGAGAGACCTACACATCCCACACCAGTGCAACAGTTTCTTGGCTAAATTGAAAAAAAAAAAAAAAATGCCGGTGCCAGGAAAGATTCAACACATTGTCTTCACTGGAAACCTTTGCACCAAGAGTTAGCGACTATCTCAAGACTTCATATTGTGAGGAGACTTTGATGAGAAGCTGAATTATTCAGAACAGAAGGTGGTGACTGTTAGGCAGTTCAAAATGGGTCTGATCCATGGGCATCAAGTTATTCCATGGCGAAGCACGGGCAGTCTAGCCCTGTTGCAAAGGCAGTCTGATGTGGACATCCTTATCTCAGGACACACACACAAATTTGAAGCATTTGAGCATGAAAATAAATTTTACATTAACCCGTGTTCTGCCACTGGAGCATATAATACCTTGGAAACAAATATTATCCCTTCATTCATGTTGATGGATATCCAGGTTTCTACAGTTGTTCCCTATGTGGATCAGCTAATTGGAGATGATGAAAAAGTAGAACAAATTTTATACTAAAAATCTTAAAGCTGGGCCTGTCTTGCTGTTTTTTTTTTTCATTATCCTGTTCAAATCAAGTAATTAAACATTTATCACACACATACACACACACACACACACACACACACATATTAGGGCATATATATCTTTTCGAATTAGTATTAAGTTTTCTTTGGGCAAACACCCAGTAGCAGAATTATTGGATCATACAGTATTTCTATTTTTAATTACAGAATATTTTAAATAGGACACATTTTTGGTATATCCACAATCAATGTGAGTTTGCTTTATTTGTTAAGATACAGTTGAAATTAAATATTTTTCTTTAGTCACAATGAAATTTTTATTTCTATTTTCAATGGATTCTGTAGGTGACTGTACCAGGTAACAATTACTCTGAGCTAACAAGGATTTCCTTTATGTCATTTACCATTATGAGATAAATCAAAACCTCTGATTCTCTTTCTTTCTTCCTTCCTTCCATTCTCTCTTTTTCTTTCTTTTCTTCTTTCTTTCTCTTTCTCTCTCTTTCTTTATTATGTTTTGTTTGTTTTGTTCTTGTTCTTGTTTCTTTATGTCAGGTAAGGCACACAATCAGATGGTTAATCTGCCCACATGTCTTTCTTTAACACAGTTCATGGCAAGTCTCTTTTAGTTACACAGGGTTTCTACTTATCACACGTGATGTAAATTCACCGTGGTTTCAGAATGGCAAGACCCACTATCAGTTTAGCATAAATGTATTTGGGTATTATAACGTAGACATTACTTTGCTTTAAATATATGGTATTTTTGTGAGGGCAAATGTGTGTGTGTAAAATAGTAAAGAAATTGAGATGTGTATTATATTAATAGGAGTCTGAATAGAAAAGAAAATATTAAGCATGAGGATTTTTATAGAACTCAGAAATGCACTGTTTTTTCTATTTTGGGAGTTGATTTTTACTGTGGCTGTCATTTGTCTTAGAGAAAAATAGCTACTTGATAAATCGCCAAAAGTGGATGAACATGGCAAGGCCAATTACTGTCTTCCAGATTATATATTTTGTATTTGATTGAAGACTTTTTCTTAATTTGGGGAATTTTGACTAATTTTCACAGCTTGAAAATGTGCATTCTTTGCTCACTTATTAGTTTATCAATTTTCTTAGAAGAACCAATACTCAAAGTACCAGTAAAACCTGAAGCCCAGGGGCGCCTGGGTGGCTCATTGGGTTAAAGCCTCTGCCTTCGGCTCAGGTCATGATCACAGGGTCCTGGGATTGAGCCCAGACATCGGGCTCTCTACTCAGCAGGGAGCCTGCTTCCCTCCCTCTCTGCCTGCCTCTCTGCCTACTTGTGATCTCTGTCTGTTAAATAAATTAAAAAAAAAACAAAAAACAAAAAACCTGAAGCTCAGTCAACAGGTTCTGACATAAAACCTGAAACACCTTGGTCACCTGGGGAAAAGGGATGCTCTCCTTTCTGAGACAAGGTCGCTCTGTTTCCTAAAACAAATTTCCGAAAATGGGCATTTCAAAGACATGCTCCTTTTTCCTTTCATTTCAGTAGTAAGCAGTTGCCATTTTAGAAAACATAAGTAGACCCAGAAAACATAAGTAGACCCAGTTTAGCTAATAGATAAAATTTCTTATTGCTGATTTTGTGCTAAGGTTGAACCCTTTCTCTTAAAGATTCTGGCCACATTGCTTTCTAGAAATTCTGGTACCAATATGTGATCAGGGTACCTGGGTGGCTTAATCAGTTGGGCATCTGCCTTCGGCTCAGGTCATGATCCTGGGGTCCTGGGATCGAGGCCCACATTGGGTGCCCTGCTCAGTGGTGAGCCTGCTTCTCACACTTCCTCTGCCCCTTCCCCTATTCTCGCTCTCTCTCTCTCTCTCTGTGACAGATAAATAAATGAAATCTTTTTTAAAAAAAAAGGAAATATGTAATCAGATCTCTCTTATTAAGAAGAGAAATAAGCACACTAAGTTTAATGGTACTGAATAAACCCAAGTGGACAGTCATATGCAAATGTAGGAGCTTGTTTGAAGGGACACTCTATACAGTAAAGAAATGTTTTCTTTTCTTTTTTTTTTTTAAGATTTTATAAATTTATTTGACAGACAGAGATCACAAGCAGGCAGAGCAGCAGGCAGAGAGAGAGGAAGGGAAGCAGGCTCCCCGCCAAGCAGAGAGCCCGACGTGGGGCCCGATCCTAGGACCCCGGGATCATGACCTGAGCCAAAGACAGAGGCTTTAACACACTGAGCCACCCAGGTGCCCCAAGAAATGTTTTCTTAATCACCTAACTAAAAGGACAAGGAAAAGATTACTGGGACCGATTGAAAAGCTTCATTTGTGCTTGAATTTGTGGATTTATTTTAGTTCAAAAATTGGCCTAGTTTTTAAATTGTTTGGAGGATTATGAAATAAAAAATATTAAATAAAAATAAAAAATATAAAAAATATCTGTAATACAGTCACATTGGTGAATTACATTGGCAGCCTACCAAACCAAGAAATTTCAAGGAACAGGTGGTTATGACATATTAAAATGAATAGAATTTCTTGCTCTAACAAAGGAAATAGGGTTTCTAAAAGGAGGGTACTTATATTTCAAATAAGATTTCATTTTTAATAGAAGATGAGTTTATTAGTAAGGGGGAGACGTGAACCATGAGACACTGTGCACTCTGAGAACCAAACTGAGGGTTTTGGAAGGGAAGAGGGTTGCAGGTTGGATGAGCCAGGTGATGGGTATTAAGGAGGGCACATATTGCATAGAGCACTGGGTGTGGTGCATAAACAATGAATCTTGGAACACTAAAAAAAATAAATAAAAAAGAAATTATGAAACAAGGTCTCTGAGAGGGTCAAATAAATCTGCATTTGTGAGGGCAAATGTGTGTGTGTGTATAGTAAAGAAATTGAGATGTGTATTATATTAATAGGAGTCTGAATAGAAAAGAAAATATTAAGCATGAGGATTTTTATAGAACTCAGAAATTTATCTTTCTGGACAATGAGGTATTTGAGGATTTTTTTTTAAAAAGTTTTTTTGATAAATTAAAATAAATGACCACAACTGTTACCATCAAATTTGAAATGATGGTGGAAATTTGAACGTGTTACCTCCCTCATCCCTGTCAGATGGAGAAAACGCATTCATTCCTTCTGTACCTTATCTCAGTCGGGAGATCACAAACCACTGAATGACCAGCCTAGTCCCCTGTCCCCATTTAAGATTAGCCCATAAAGCAAGCCCCCTCTGAATGTCCCACTGGCAGATTCTAGCCATTTACTTGTTTACTGTCCTGCATGTGAGAATAGAATTACGGCCATTTCATAGAAAGACTCACTCATTGACTGGGGAGAGAGGAAATGAACAGGGGATGGGGAATAAAAGAGCAATGGAGAAGGAAGCCGGTTCCTTTTTTTTTTTTTTTTTTTTTTGTTAAGATTTTATTTGTTTATTTGAGAGAGAGTGAAAGAGAGAGAGCATGAGAAGGGGGAGGGTCAGAAGGAGAAGCAGACTCCCTGCTGAGCTGGAAGCCTGACACAGGATTGGATCCTGGGACTCCAGGATCAAGATCTGAGTGGAAGGAACATGCTTAACCAGCTGAGCCACCACCAAGGCACCCTAAAAAGCAGGGGCAGACACTTTGCGGCGCTACAGCCCCCAGTGCTTGCCTGAGAAGGACAGAATGGATCTCAACAGAACATCAACATCCCATGCCATCTATTCACAAACCCTAGCCCCTTCCATCAGGCTTGGACCAGAGGGCAAGGAAACATTTCGCTAAATCTTGACACTTTGTCTTTTCACAGGAGGTGAGAAATAGAACCCTATTCCTCTTGGAAAATTCCCCGGACCCAGGCTAAGGAAAGGATGTGCATTTTCCCGTAGGACCTGATTCAACTTCTCCATCTGAGCACACTTCTCTCCATTCAGTTTCCCTCCCCGCCCCCAATCCCACCTTTCCACCCCTTCTCCTTCCCTCCTGACCTCCCTTCTTCTCTCCCTTTTTAAAGAAATGATCTGCCTTCAGCTCCATAGCAAACAGAAACATTTTCTTTGCTTAATAAAGAGGAAGCAGGTAATTGGTTCCCCACCTGTTTACCTTAACGGGTCCTCTTGTAAACTTTAGAGGCCCAACTTGCCCAAAAATCTGTAGGGCAAGATCCAGAGCCCGCTGGCTCCTAGGACTGTAAACCCATCTCTCCTCAGAGAGGCACCATGTCTCTCACAAGATACACAGGAGATGAGACAATCACAAAATGAATCTTCTTGTATCCTGGGCAGATATGTGTAAATTCTGTTCTACATTACTGCAGAAGTCTGTGTGAAATCCTGGCTGGATTCGGTCCTCTACTTTCTACTACTAGCATCCATGTAGATCTGCTAATGCCTACTCGATAATAAGATGTGTTCCTTCTTGGGGCGCCTGGGTGGCTCAGAGGGTTAAGCCTCTGCCTTGGGCTCAGGTCATGATCTCAGGGTCCTGGGATGGAGCCCTGCATTCGGCTCTCTGCTCAGTAGGGAGCCTGCTTCTCCCTCTCTCTGCCTACTTGTGATTTCTGTCAAATAAATAAATAAAATCTTAAAAAAAAATGTGTTCTTTCTCTCTCCTACATTGGTGTGGACATCATTGCATTTCCCCAATCCTTCCTTCTTTTCACCTTCTTTCTTACCATTTTTCTTTCTTTTCACAAATATTGAGAAAGTACAGAGAGCACTAGAGTAAATGCAAAAAGACATTGGGAGCATGACAGCCTGAACTAAAAGGTAAAAATGAGACAGTCTTATTTGTTCCAGAATCTTTAACTTCTGCTTCAAGATTTTAAAATATAGGCTTTATTTTTCTTGCTTTCTTGATTAGCTTTTAATTACTTCTTTTTTCTTGTGACTACCTATTTATTATTTATTCAGGATGTGTGCGTGTGTGTGTGTGTGTGTGTGTGTGTGTGTTGGCCACCTATGTTATTTCTAGTTCTGGTTGCAAAAATCCTGACAAAGTATCTGTTAATTCCGTTGTTTTTGCATGATTCATGGTGTGTGGTCCAACATTAATGATGCATGAAGCTTCTAAACACCTGAACCTGAGAGGGGAACCATTCAATGTTCTTTAAGAAGTTGAACCTTTAACTGCCATTAATCAACTAAGTCTATGTGCTTCCCTTGAGTGCAAGCTTGATTAGTCTTCCTCCTTTCTTCTTTTTAGATGATAAGCAAAACTAAATCTTTCTGGAAAGCAAGATAATAGAAATAAACTTAAATGTTTACAGCTTTATTACAAAAATTAGAATATTCACTGCATTTGACTCCTGTTTGAAGTTAACCAACTCACTCTGAAGTTAACCAAGACTATCACCTATATGTCGACCAAGATGACCTTAATGTTCCCCTCCGCTTAAACTTTGGATAGGTTCCTTCTTAATTAAAGGCACTGAACTCTGTTTTTTAGTGGATTTACTTTAGAAAACTTACAATTAAAAATCTTTCCTCTGTCCTTTGAGATGTAAATCTTGCCCCAGTTTTTTTTTTTTTTTTTTTGTTTTTTTTTTTTTTTTGACTCGGGAGTCCCTTTCTCAGGAACCTGGGAGCCATCGCTTTGAAAGGCAGTCAAGTCATCAAGAAAGCTAGAGCCCCTGTCTTCCATCTCTGTGAGAGAACAGGATCCTAACTTTCACAGGCGCCCTTGGCAAGTACAGACAGTCTAATCACTAACCAACCTGATAAAGTCCTTCACTGCTTTTTTCACTAGCTCAACCCAGGGCTTAAAAATTCTTCTGCCTTTGTTTCAGTGGAGTTTTATATTACATTTTAAGTATAAAATGGAGTTTATATATATTTTATACATATGAGGTTTATATATCATGCCTATTTATACACACATACATATGTAGACACATATATTTTATGCACATATAAACATGTAGTATACATATTTATGTGCACACAGACACATATCTAAATTCAATAACACCAGAGTCACGTCCTACGGTGGAAGCAGATAGAGCAGATGCAAACGATTCTATTTGTGAAATAACACTATTGTTTTGTTCTGCACTCTTCACTGGTCCCTTCCTATCCCAACACATGAATACACATACACACATACACACACACACACACACACACACACACACACCCCAAATGCGAGAGCCTGTGAAGTTTTGGAGCAGTTATCCCGGGTCTTGCCTGTCATCTGTGAGCAAGGAGAAGCTGATCTCTCTGGAGAAGGGTGGTGAGGCTCACCCATTTCCAAGCTCCAGAAAGATTCTTGCTGGATTGCGTCCAGGTCAGAACCCTCAGTCCCCTCATGTGGACTGACACTGCTGTCAATAGCAGCAGCATACACTGTTCTAGGCACGGAGGGCTAGCTTGTGCGGTCTCTGCACTTCAATATTTTCTGTTTCCCTCATCACATGTTGGAATATGGGGAAACTTCATTTCTGCCTTGGCCACCTTCCAAGTATCCTTATTCCCTGATGAACCTGGAGGTGGGCACAGGACCCCACTTCTTACAACTGCATGCTGGGGGACCACGGTGAGTGGACTACTACTCATTTAGACCATCACCCAGCAGGTGGCAAGAAACTGTCCCTCTCTGAATTTCTCCTGTAGCTATATCTATCCTGTCACTCTGACTCCTCAACCTTACACTCCGCACCCATACTTGCTTCATGAAAATATACATGGACTTTCTGATGTAGTTCACGGAAAAACCAGTGAAAAGCTCCTCTGCCTCATGTCACTCAAGCTGCTGGTAAGATAGCTTGCTTGAGGTACAACACAAAAATATGAAGAACATAAGTACATATGGATGAAAATCTATAGCATGTATCACGTGCCTATTATATGGTGGCACTGCATAATCACCGTCTCACACAATAGCGGCCATCCAACTTGGGTGTTATTACCCCTGTTTTGCAGGTTGATAATCTGAGCTAGAGATTCAGAAGCAAATTGGTCAGTTAAGGAGCCACAGCCTGTAAACGTACGAGCTGAAATTCAAACACAGGCCTAGTCTGGGCACAGATCTTAAATTCTTTCTTAAGTATCAAGAGATTCAGATATTCATTGCTAAGAATTAGCACTTGGTGACAGGAGGAAAAAAACTCCAATCCCCAAAGTGGCAGTTGTAATAAAAAAGGAAAACCCTAGGGATCAGAATGCCTTCCAAGTTAGTTGTGTGACCTTGAGCAAATCCTCTAGTTATTTAGATAAGCAACTTCCTCCTCCATGAATAAGGAATTAGGGCAGCTGGTGATCATATAGATCCAGAAATTAAAAATTATATGGTTCTTTCTGAATGCTAATCACTCTAAGATACTTCCTGGACACATGCATCTGCAAAGAAGAAGGTTTACTGCTATTTCCTCTGGCGATTTCCATAGATCCACAACCCAGTGTTGTATAAGAATAAAGTTAGGACACTTGTAAAAAGAATAATATCTTTCCATGTGATCTTTAAAAAAAAAAAAAAGTTTCAAAGACCTTAAGCCTCGCTTCATTCATCCATGTTGTGGAGATGAAAATAACAAATGCTATTCACCTCAAGTTTTGTTGCAGAAAGCCTGTCTCTTTCTTCTCCCTGCCACACACTCTGAGTGCCTGGGCATGAATTGGAGAAGTGCTTTTTCTTGCTCTCCAGCCAACCTGATGTACAATGGGAAAGAGAAAAATCCATAAATCCCAATATCTAGCTCACAATTTGCCTTCTATGTGCAAGGTTGAAAAGTTTTTGTGTCCACATTCCCCAGGGCTCTAAGAAACCAATAACCCTGACAAGGACTTCCATTAAAGAAATGGAAGCAATGAATAGGGTCAATGTAAGTTTGGCTGGCAAAGTAAAACTCCCTTAGCTTACACATATTAAGCTGCTTCCAAAGCAGATCTGCTTTGGGGAGAGGAAGATGAAAGAAAGTTGGCCAAAGCCAATAGGCTACCATCGTCATTCAGATACACCAGGGATCACGTTGAAACCATTCTTCCAGCTCCAATTAAACCGATGCTTACTGAATGTCAGCGAAATGTACAAGGATTTTTGCAGTTGACTGTAGAACTTAAGTAAAAAAAGCAAAGAGGCTCAGATTTCCTTTTCATTACCCATAAACGTCATCCCCAATAAAATCGCACCATCTATTGACTCCATTACAAAATTAAGAAAAACTTTACCTTTTATCTTTACTAATCGCCGAATTTATCTCTACCTATGAACTTAAATATTAATGTAGTTCATAATTTTTCCACACCTTCTACAAAGCAGTCAAAAGCATCCTAAAGGAGAGAGATGAGATCTCTAAACATCTCAAACAGTTTTGCTTATATTACAAGTATATTCTATTTCCAATATACATAATTTACTATATACATGTATTACATACATATAACACATGTAAGCAACAGGGAAAAACATAATATGAAAGAGAAAGAGAGCTGCTGTGCATAAGTCAATTACAATATAGTCTGCAGTCCAGTGGTTTGAATGTTATATAAAAATATATTCTTGGGGCACCTGTGTGGCTCAGTGGGTTAAGCCTCTGCCTTCAGCTCAGGTCATGATCTCAGAGTCCTGGGATCGAGCCCCACATAGGGCTCTCTATTCAGCAGGGAGCCTGCTTCACCATCTCTCTCTGCCTGCCTCTCTGCCTACTTGTGATCTCTTTGTCAAATAAATAAATAAATCTTTTAAAAAATGTATATATGTAATACATATATATTATACATATATATGTATATACATATACATATATATGTATATATATTCTTATATATTATATATTCTTATCCTGGTATGCAAAAGATGAGACAGCAGTCACAAGTTTGAAATTCTCATTAGATCAATTCACTTGGCCTTTGGCAAGGAGTAGTTAATTTGTAAGGAAAATAGTCTTTTCTGTTGCAGGACTTAAGGACTGAGTTTTACTGACAACAGCCTCTTTCAAACTTCAGTTATGAATTTTAGCTGAACTTCAACAAATCTAAACGTCATTCCATTAACATAATCTTTGGGCTGGCCTTGACCTCTAGGTTTTTAATTTCAGTTGAACCATACTTGAACTGTTCTGACATACTTATTACAAAATACGCTACAGTCTCTATCAAAAAAGGGAAACTCCTGCAATTTAATCTAGGCAAGTAATATTAAAGGAAATACAAAAACCCTCTACCAATTCTTAAGTTTAAAAGTACAAACCTATAAAAAAGTGTAGGGATACAGCACATCCTTAAGTAACTAATGCAATAGGAGTTTAAAATGACAATGTTTCATAACTAGGACTTATTGTGGTGATCATTTGACAATGCATCTAAATGTTGAATCACCATGTTGTACAACTGAAACTAATATGACAGTGTATCTTGGGGTATTTCAATTAAAAAATCAATAAAATACAATGGTAATCTTTCTACCTTGGGTTTGGCTAAGGCCCTAAATTCTGAGAACAACAGTGCGGGTGCCAAGTACCTGTATATTGTACAGTGGGATATTAATTCACCAATGCTAGAGCTAGAGCATAAGAAATATATTTCTTGGATCCTACAAGATCAGCCTCTTCACTGAGAGAGAGGAAGGAAGGGAGGAAGGAAGGAAGGAAATAAGGGAACGAGGAAGGGGGGAAGGGAGAAAGAAAGAAGAAAGAAAGAAAGAAAGAAAGAAAGAAAGAAAGAAAGAAAGAAAGAAAGAAAGAAAAAGAAAGTGAAGACTGCAGTCAGAGAGGATTTCCTTCGAGAACCTTGTCAGTGAGCTAGAACTTTCCCATGGAAGCAGAAAGACAAATCTTCGTCTTGCAACAATCTAAATGAAGGGCGCCCTCTCAAAGACTCTATATACATCTTCAATAATTTAATTATCACAGAGGAGCAATATTTGATACACACTCAAGAAATTTAAATCTAGGGGCACCTGGGTGGCTCAGTGGGTTAAAGCCTCTGCTTTCGGCTCAGGTCACAATCCCAAGGCCCTGGTATCAAGCCCCGCATCCAGCTCTCTGCTCGGTGGGGAGCCTGCATCCCCCTCCCTCTCTCTCTGCCTGTCTTTCTGCCTACTTATGATCTCTGTCTGTCAAATAAATAACTAAAATCTTAAAAAAAAAAAAAAAGAAGAAGAAGTTTAAATCTAAGAAGCTCTGCCTTTCAGGCAGAACAATAAAGTTGGAGGAGAGGGGGTTTGATGGCAGAATTTATTTCAAATGTATCAGTAAAAAATCAGTAATTGAATTAAATGTGGTTTCAGTTGATATACCAGTAAAAAAAAAAAAAAGCAAAGATTGTCAGAGTGTATAAAAATGCTTTTTGATACATGTAAAACATAGAGAAAAACTGAAACTAAAAAAGATAGAGTAAGATATGCCATGCAAATATTTACCAAAGTTATTAATTCAAACAAATATACTTTAAGGCAATAAAATTTGTTTGAAATAAAAAGATTCAACTCACAGTAATGATATCCTAATTTAAAATTCTTCCCATTGAATAACACAGTCTCAAAACATATAAAGGAAAAACTGAAAAAAACTACAAAAAATACACAGATACAAACACAATAAAAAGATATATTTCATTCAGTAATTGATAGAACAAAAAGACAAGAAGGATCTTGAGTTCTCACCCTGAGTATAATGGCTGACATTAGAACCACTCACTATTCTGAATAACAATTTTTAAAGGGATATTTTTATGATCGTAATACCTTAAACAGACAACAGGCTAGAATCTATTCCCCCAGCAGCTTTCCAAAGGCTCGTGTACACCATCACATCCCAAAATAAATCTAAGACCCTACACATGCTCATTATGTCTTAAAAAGATAACTATTTAGATAAGATGAACATATATATAATCTTATTTTGTCAACCAGAGAAATAATCTTTTCCCAATATTTCCCCCATGCGTAACAGCGTTAGCAGCAGTCCGGCAAGCCCAACAAATGACCATGGGGGGAACAATTTATCAGAGGAAACTCTAAAAAGAAGAGGGGTATTTGTCCTTGGTTAGTTGCATTTACAAGAAGTTAGAGAGTACGTGGAGAAAGGCAGTATTTGACCAACTTTTGATACCCTACCAGTATCTGTAGTGAGTGTCTAGGGAAACAAGTACTCTCAACCATGGTTAGGAATACAGCCTGCTTGGAGGAGCTGTGGCTATTTCAGACCCTTTCTTGGTAGATGCATTACTATTTATCACCATCCACTTCTTTTTCCTGGAGGAAAATTATTCCTCCTTTTGCCCTTGAGGTCAGTAACAGCCATGGGACTTGCTTTGCACCATGAAACATGAGCAGAAATGACTTGTGTCATTTCTGAGCTTTAAGAGCAAATAAAAACTCTAGTCAGTTCTCATGATTCAAATTAGTTATGTTCTGTAAAGCCTACAAATAACAAAGTAGCAAATACTAACTTATGGTTCCTAAAAGAAATAAAAGGTTATATACCTTTGAGCCTCAGGTCACATTTTTGTCAACCTGTCAGTACCAACTGTTGGTCATATCTCATGAACCCGCAAATGTAACCATACTATCCATAACTTTGGAGATGGCTGTATGGCTTGAATATTTACACTATAGCTGTTACTGGAACCCTTTCTGGAGCAGCATCAGGTACAATGGGCAAATTACCCCTTCCCCTCCCCAGATGTGTTGTATTATTGACTTACGACTGAACTCACAGCCAACAGCCTCACCATTCATGCCTGAATAAAACTTCTCTAACACAAATTATTTTCTCTATAATGCACATCACAGACTCCTTGTACTTTAGAAGAGGAGAAAGCACTTTAGCACCATGCTTGGGGAGATTTTAAGCAGAAAAATCACTAACAAAATAGAGAAAAATGTGAAAAAGTGTCACTAAAGTTGCCACAACAAAATCCACTCATTTATAATTTGTGACCTGAAATGAGAAGGCAGAGGGTTATCTTGTTTGACCTCAGCTGGAAAAATGTACATTGGATAACTGAAATGTTTCCGTGTTCTGTGCATGTCTGAGAAAGACCACAGCAGCTCAGTGAGCACTGGCTTGGGAGCTCCGGGTACACTTTAGCAAGAAGGTGAATTTTCAAATAAAGAATCCAGAAGTGAGGATCAACTCTATACCTTAATCTTGACTGGTGATGTCCCAATACTGGCTGTTCCACTGCTCTGGGCAGTACAGGAACCTCCAGTGACTATGGATGAACATGATTCATGAGTCAGAATGAAACTCTTATGCTTTAAGTCTTCTTTGGGACTGATGGTTACTATAACCTAGACATCCCTGACATAAATTCCTTGACCTAGAAATTTCATTGCAGGGTGCCTGGGTGTCTTAGTGGGTTGAGCCTCTTCCTTCAGCTCAGGTGATGGTCTCAGGACCCTGGAATTGAGCCCCGCATCAGGCTCTCTGCTCAGCAGGGGGCCTGCTTCCTCCTCTCTCTCTCTCTGCCTGCCTCTCTGCCTACTTGTGATCTCTGTCAAATAAATAAATAAAATCTTTTAAAAAAAGGAAATTTCACTGCAAAATTTATCTAATACCCTTAGGCAGCTGTGTAAGGGTATCATTTATATGTACGTATAAAGAGAATGATTTATAAATAAGCATACATATATGCATATATAATTTATATGGTGACAATAGGTATTCAGTGAAAGAATATATGAAGTGATTTCTTTTTTTTTTACATTGTGTGGAAAAAAAAACTTCTTTAGCAATATGGTTAAGAAAGTTTGAGGTAATATTTCCAATATTTACATGTATAAATTGATTTGAAAAGTCAAATTGAATTTGAATGTTAAGCATGCTGCAAATCACCATTTTTGAGCTGCTACCAACAGTTATGCCCTCTGACACAGGGCTGTTGTGGCACACAAACCAAACTTGGTGACACTGAATGTTAACTCAATCAAAGAATGAAACAGTCTGTGTGTTTTGCTATGAGCATAAAATCACCATTATTCATTAAAATTGCCACTATGTTCACAGGAAATGTCAATCTGATACTGTATTCAAACCACAAAATTTTTTATCACTTTCAGATTATTTCCACTTATCCTGTTGAATTATGAAGTTTCATTTCTAACACAGGAGGAGGATAGTAACAGATGACTAATAAATAAGAAGTCTGGCTCCAATTTCTTTAAATATATACATGTTCAAAAATTATTCCTCATAAGGAAGAATATAAAATTAAATCTCTATTTAATTCCTCCCATTGAACATATTGGAAAACAAGGCATTTAGAGGCTCAAGTAACTGAAAAATTAAAGATGTAGTTGCCCCATGTTAATAAGCTGATTTCATTCCGAATCTCCACTCTTTTCCACCATGAGAATTTTACCTAAATCCCCAAATCTTTGTGCTCTCAAATTAGTTACTGGCTTCAGCCAGAGTTATATGCTTCTTTATCCTTAGTGTAGGGGGGCAGGAATATGTTCTCTTCCTGCACTATGTCTCGGGCTTCCTTTTCTTTGAACCAACCAATTCCCTTGTTAACCTTTGAATGTGGACATAGGAGAAAGTGATCCCATCCCCTGATTTGCTTAGGTGTTGGAGTGGAGTTAATCCCATTGATATCACGTGGTTGAAAGATATGATTAGGAAAAGAGAATAGATAAAGAGTTTCCCGGAAAATGAACACACTATCTTTATCTCAACTGATACATGATGTTAACTATAGTAGAAGTAAAATGGTGAAATCTGCTAAGATTCAAGTCACTGTCGTAAAGAACAGCCATGGGATTTGCTATGTCTACCCAATGGTAGAATATTTAATGGGATTATAGAAAGTAAGGATATCTCAAAAATTTTAGACTCAGCAACAGGGCGTATATAAGAACCATTTACAGAACTAGAGACAAGAAGTAGAGGAACAGGGTTGTAAGGGAACATGGAGAGTTCTGTTTTAAATATTACCTTGATCCCTCTTTTAGACACTCAAGAGGAGATAGAGAGCTTACACTCTTAAGTATATCAGTGTGAAGTTCAGGGCAGAGGATCAAAGCCAGAGGAAAAAACGTGCTACCTTCATAAAAGAGATGATATTGAGGGGCACCTGGGTGGCTCAGTAGGTCAAGTGTCTGCTTTCTGCTCAGGTCATGATCCCAGGGTCTTGGGATTGGCCCCCGGTTGCACCAGCCTCCCTGTTGTGGGAGGAGCCTATTTCTCCCTCTCCCTCTACCCTTCCGCCCCTGCTCGTGCTCACTCTTTCAAATAAATAAATAAAATCTTTAAAAAAAAATAGATGGTAGTGAAAGCCACTTTCTCCCTTGATTTAAGTAGATCTATTACCATAGAACACAACTTGGAGTACATGAAGACAATGTAATCACTGCAGAAATAAAATAGTTTTACCCCTTCCATGGGCTTACATAACTCTTTCTTCTAAAAAAGTAAAACGTGTATTTATTAAGAAGATGAGTATAATGAGATACCAACATCATATAATGAACTTATTGTTAATCAGTTAACCCAGTATTTGAAGCTTCAATCTTCATCTCTTTTTTTTTTTTTTTTTTTTTTTTTTTTTTTGAGAGAGAGCATGTACACACGCACGCACAGTGGTTGGGGAGGGGGTAAAGAGAGAGGTAGAGACAGAATTTTAAACAGGGCTCCATGCCCAGCGCAGAGCCCAATGTGGGCGTGATCTCACAAACCTGAAATCATGACCTGAGTCAAAATCAAGAGTCGGTCACTTAACCAACGAGGCCACCCAGGTGCCCCTGAAGTTTCAGTCTTCGTAAACTGGACACAAAAGTGTTGTTTCAAATTTCCTTACTTTTGTTACAAGTCATTTCAGTCAGCCTGGAAACTTCTTTTTGTAAAGAATATTGTATGGCAGAGAGAAATCACTATTTGATATTATAAATGACTTAATAAAGAAGGTAACTGAATTACCATCTCTGTGAATTAGGTCCTAAGAGACCTCTTCCAGGAGAATGGAATGACTCTTAATCACTCACTCTCCTCCTCATGAGAGAAGAGCAATTAGAGCCTGGGTTGTGTCAGATAACAGATAACTCTGAAAGTATATCCCAAAACATGGTTTGTCTGCCAAAGTCATTTATTCTGGTAATGTGTATTTATTTAGAAATGGTGTGTGAATGGTAATACCTTCCAGCTGAACATCTGTTTTCTATCTACCGTATTTTCTAAAATGCCAGTTGTGGGGGAGGGGATCCAACATGGCGGAGTAGGAAGTTCCTGAACTCCCTTCCTCCCATGGACATACTGAATCTACACCTACATATAAACCAGTTCCAAGAAGAACTAAGGGCCAATGCTTCTCACAGTAAATTAACCAAGGACCACAAAAAGAAGGGTAGAGACATGAAGACATGGCGAGGACAGGAATCCCATGCCTCATGTTACAACCCACCGTAGAAAGGAATACCACTGAAGGACCCACACACAGACTTGCACACAGCAAGCGTGCACAGCAAAAAACCAATTGTTTGAAGGGAAACTACACTCTAAGGATAAACAGTTTCTAATGCAAATAACCCCCCAAATAGATGAAGGAACTACTGGAACTATCTCTGGAGTCAGAGATGCTTGCAAGTGTCATTTTTTAAATCCCACTTCCACCTTAATAACATATACAGAAGCAGGGTCCAGGGGCTCTAGCCAGACTTCTAAGGCTGCCTCAACATACTTCAGGCCGCTGGTCAGACCAGCTGCAGCTGTCTTCCCAAGGCTGATGCCCACCATGTTTTTTGCTCCAGCGCCAGCTGCCCCTCAAGGTGGCACAGTACAGTGCACACTGGGACATCTCAGTCCATGCTTGATCCAGCTGTCTCTGCTGCCGTGGCCCCCACCAGCTCCAGCTCTGGGCATTCTGCCAAACCAGCCCCAGAATGGTGCACTCCAGGACTCCCTCGCCAGTACCCCTCCTCCAGTACCAGCCAGCCAGCGTTGGTGAGGATATGGAGAAAAGGCGACTGTCACACACTGTTGGTGTGAATGTAAATTTGTGCAGTCACTGTGGAAAACAGCATGGTGTTTCCTCAAAAAAATTAAAAATAGAACTACCATATGATCCAGCCATTCCACTTCTGGGTATTTATCTGAAGAAAACACAAACACCAATTCAAAGAGATAGATGTACCCTTATGTTCATCGCAACGTTATTTTCCATAGCAAAGATGTGGAAGCAACTTAAGTGTCCATTGCTAGCCAAATGGATAAAGAAGATATGGCATATAGTATAGAAATAAAATGCCCGTTGTGTCATCAGCCTATTGATTCATAGCTAATAAAGTTGTCCTATCCACTGTATACCTTTGAATCTCCAATTCTTATCAATCATGCTTAATAATTTTGGCATCTTGGATCATTATAACTACAGTAAGTACTTAAATAAATCTTATATCGAGCCAAACAATAGGCACATGATGGGTACATAAGTCAGTGACTACTGACAATTGAGTTAAGCGACCTTCTTTCTAACTGGAATTTATTTTAAAAGATTTTATTTAATTTATTTATTCGATAAAAAGAGAGCACACGAGTGAGGGGGGGAAGGGCAGAGGAAGAAGGACAAGCAGACTCCCCACTGAGCAGGGAGCCTGACACCAGGTTCCATCCCAGGACACTAAGATCGTGACCTGAGCCGAAGGCAGACGCTTAACAGACTGAGCCACCCAGGCGCCCCTGATCACTGAAATTTTAATTCCAGTTCTAAAATAGAGAAACCAGTTTCATGAGTATTTCTTTTAAGTCTTCCTCCATGAGTATTTCTTTTAAGTCTTCCTTCCTTAAATCTGAGTGGCTATGTTGATATATTTATTCTCCGTTCAATTCAGTATAGATTAGTCACTGGCTGCTTTTAAGCTAAAACTCAAAATTTATAAAACTGAATTTGTTATCATTCCCCAGATCAGCTTACCTCAAAAGCAAATCCATGTGCCAGTATTATTTTCCATCACCCAGACTTGAAAATCTGGAATTACTTGACTTACCTCTCTCGTATGCTCCCAACATACCCAGTCAATAATCAAGATTTTACATTTGAGAAGGTAAGCATGTATTGTACTCTGTGTGTGTAGAGGACAAAGATGACTACGATCATACTTGTACTTGATGAACTCAAAACGCTTGCATTTACTCCTTCGTCTATATCTTTACTGCTCCTAAACCAAGCTCATCCAGCTTTCTTGACTCCATTCTCTCTCCTATCCAATTTATCCTAAAAGATGCTGCCAGCTTAATCTCAGCAAAAACACTTTGCATATGTTATGCTCCTTCTCAAAAATTTGTAATCGTGCCTCTTTTTCTGCAGAACTACGCTGTATATCCTTTTGGGTATTCAAGGCATTCAGCAATATGTTCCCCATCCTACTCTGAAGCTCTCCGTCCACTCCCCCAAACCTTCTGCTCCATCCACACTAGTCTACACACTACGCCCACACAAAGCATCTATATCTCTACTACCAAGCCTTAGGTCTCATCATTTCCCTTGCCTGCAATGATACGTCCCTGAACTAAATGTATCTAAGTAGAATAATACATGTTTGAGAATATACAATATTTACACCATTTTAGATACATTTTTTAAAGAACATTAGGCATTTATTGAATAAAACTATCTATATATAGCTTTTAAGTATACATTCTATTTTTCCAATTAGGTTATACATACCTTGAGCTTTCTAATTTTGAGACATATACAACATAACTAAGGAAATAGAATATAGACTTAAAAATTAAGTAGATATATGCTTGAACAACCTCCCTCCTCTGTGCACATGTGGAAGTTGAACTTAAATACTCAGTAGAGAATGTCTTTAAAAAATTTTTTTAAGATTTTATTTATTTATTTGACAGACAGAGATCACCAGTAGGCAGAAAGGCAGGCAGAGAGAGAAAGGAGGAAGCCGACTTCCCAGCAAGCAGAGAGCCCGATGCGGGGCTCCATCCCAGGACCCTGGGATCATGACCTGAGCCGAAGGCAGAGGCTTTAACCCACTGAGCCATCCCAGTGCACCTAAAAATTTATATACTATAGATTTTTATCATAAATAAAATTACCTATATTATAAATCTTATTTTTCTTTGTATAACTTTGTATAATTGAAGGCTTTATGCTTTTTTATTGAGTTTAGCTTGGAGGTAATTATACAATGTTAATTTATTACTGTGAATTAGAGTCCATATAATAAGGCCCTTTTATTTATTTATTTAGAGATGGAAAGGAGAGGAGGGACAGATGAGAGACAGGGAGAGAATCTCAATCAGGTTCCATACCCAATGCAGAGCCCAACGTGGGGCTCAATCTCACAACCCTGACATCACAACCCGAGCTGAAATCAATAGTCAGACGCTTAACAGACTGAGCCACCCAGGTGTCCTAATAATTCCATTATTATACTCAGAATTATAGAATTAGGGACCAGAGGGACATGATAAGTACTCAAATAGATAAAAACAAACAAACAAACAAAACACTTAAGGCCAGAATGTTTCTGAAAGACATACGAAATGAAATTAAGCAATATTAATTCCTAGCTTCTCTCATAACTCAAGACATGTAACAATATACTACCAATTTGAATAATATAAGAATAAGGCATATTTATCTAAAATTACTATTGGTTATTAGAGTTTTAGTGTGATTTATTTGGACAATGAGAAGCAGCCTCTGGTCTGTTACAACCTCATCTCATTTTTTTGCCCTGTTATTTTAGAACAAACAACTAAGAACTGAATCCTAAAGTAAGCCTTGAATAGATGAAAACTAGCTTCTAAAAGTTCAAAAATTTCCTTTATATGGAATAACAATAATATTAACAATAATGATTACATTAATTGGCAGGTTGCTTCCTATGAGACAACTTTTTCTAAGGCTTTTGCATTGATGAATTCATTAATATCAGACAAAATCCCTGTAAGGTGCATTCTATTATCAAATCCATTTTACAAACAAGAAATGTGAAGCTCAAAGGCTAAAAAACTTGCTTAAGGGCACACAGTATTTTCTAACCATAAATGTCTGACTCAAAGGCTTTGTTTTTATCTACTATGCCTTCCTATCTATTACTCTCTCAGAAATGGAGTCTTATTTCTATGGGGACATCTGGCTCATATCTCTAAAAATGGAAAACAGAGAAAAACAGTTTACCATTCTTTAGTCATCAAATATTCACTGAAAAGTTGCAAATCTCTGGAGCGAAGTGGTCTAAAAAACCCTTTTCAACAATAAGAGATGAAGGCAGATTTGTAATATTCACACAACCTCCATTTTGAAGGATTTATGATTTTAGTAACATAAAATATGCTAGTACTTTTTCTGGAATGTTCGAACAAATGGGGCCTTTTCATTTGACTCCTTCATCAGGTGTTCTTATTAATTCCTGAGGTTTTATTTTTTTGCTATGCTGTGATTCATTAAGGTTGCAGATGACATTCAATCTACCACATGCTCTTCTCTTTGTAGTTTTTAATCTGATAAACAGAAATCATGCCAACACAACACAACAACAAAATCTCCAATCAGGAAAGTGTTTCTGTGTCTCGTATCAAAAGCGTTGATAGAAGTGATAGAGTGTACAATTCATGGCATGATTGACTATCCACAGGCTTTTAATTAAAAGAGAAAAGATGAATACATAGAATTGATAACTCTAAGTCAGTGTAGAGTCACATTTTGATGGTCTCTAAGGCAGCCTTAAATGTTTACCCTTGTTCATGATTTATGTTTTGAGAAAGTGGGAATTTCATTAAAAATAACTGAGTTCCATGGGGTTTCTGAATATACAAAAGTGTAATGATAGTTACAAGCTTTCATTATGGTGTGCATTAGTATGTAAGACAGAGGATTCCCCGAAGATGGCCTCAGATTATATTTATCCATCAACTGCCTACTGTCAGTACACTGCATACTGTCCAACCCACTTTATAACCCTGTCCACCTATGGAAGTACCCAGAAGGAGCTCAGAGAAGATGCGACAGTGAGCTGAGATAGTCTTTTTCTTCAATAGCACTAACCAGCATTTTTAGTAATTATCACATGCAAGGAACTGGCTCACCACTTCCCATTTAATCTTCACTCAACCTCGTAGCAGCCCTCTAAGCTAAGTGCTATTTTAATTTCATTTTCATAGGGAAACAAACAAAAAGAAGTTAAGAAAGGGGGCCCCTGGGTGGCTCAGTGGGTTAAAGAATCTGCCTTTGGCTCAGGTCATGATCCCAGGGTCCTTGGATGGAGTCCCTCATCAGGCTCTCTGCTTGGCAGAGAGCCTGCTTCCTCCTCTCTCTCCCTCTCTGCCTGCCTCTCTGCCTACTTGTGATCTCTGTCTGTCAAATAAATAAATAAAATCTTAAAAAAAAAAAAGTTAAGAAAGTTACCTACCTAACTAGGAAGTACTGGAGCACATATTCAAACCAAATCATTGTGTGATTCTAGAATCCATGCTTTTTCAACCAAGGGATAGCACCTATCTACCCTTCCTCTTGGCCTTTAGCCAGAGACAATGAACAAAACCAATCTGTGGTCAGTCTTGAATTGGGTCACCATATTGTACCCATCTGTGTCCTCAATGCCGAGAAGTGAAAATAAAGGTATTGGAGTGGGAAGCCAGAGGCCCAAGGGGACCTGGAGATGTAAGAATTCTGTGATGTGGGAGAAACAGAGACAAGACTGGCAGCTGGGGAGTCTCTACTGAAATTCCAGAGAGATGGTTCTAGAATTTCTGACTTTTGCTTTGGCCTCATCAGGCTGAGAAGTAAATTAAGAAGTCTGATCACTTGTCCCCTCACCCTTCATCTGATTCTTGGAGTCAGAGAGTATTTAAGTCTTCATCGTTTGCCCAAAAGTTTTAAGGAGGAAAACATCTTTGTGAATGTGCTTCCATGACCCCATAGAGGTATAGTCAATAAAGAAAGAATTTCTCCCATTTGTAAAGGATAAAAATTTATCTTCTCAGCAACTCTATCCCAAATTAAAATGCAGCACCCTGAGGGGAAAACTCTTCCCAAAGACTACTCCAGCTTGACTGCATTCTCCTTAACACAATGAGTCACTTGCATTCAATTACTTTATCCCTCTAGAGATAACCAGAATAGGTAATTGACATCATTCTTAGAGTAATTACCTAGGAACTGGTTAAGACACCAAAATATTAACACGCACAAATTGATTATACTAAAGCTGTATCTGAAAAGAGTATATTTAAATAAACTTAAAATTGTACAAACACACAAATTACTGTTGTAGTTATTTTCTGTGGCTGTTAAGTACATTACTGAGAAGCTACCAAACCAGTGGTTTATCGTCTATTTCAGAAAACCATATATTGTGTATAAATGAACTCAGAGGGCTGACACTTGACAATGGTGCCGAGATGAAAAGCAAATACAAGAGAGCTCAGTTAAGCATTTTGAAGCAAAAGATTGCATTTGATTTCACCCTTATGTGGGGCACAGCCATAGCTTTTTATTATGTACAACCACTAGATCAATTTTAGAATGCAGAAGACCTGCCTGACACAACTCACAAACTAAATTCACTATTTCTGGATCAAATACAAATTTTATTTTCAGATACAGTTAAATTTATACAAATACTAACCAGTTGTCTGAAATGGGCTTGTGTCTAACAACCTCCGCACCCCTCTGCACGCATCTCAGGGCCACTGATGCCCTATTAAAAACACCATCAGCCTCTGGTCCCACAAGCTCAAGGGATTTTCCAGCCCTGTCTGCTACCCTTGTTTACCTTCGGTCCAGTGTAGCTCCCATGGATCCCAACAGCTACAACCTCTGCAGAATCTGTCTACTCCTTTTACTAACAGCACAGTTGGGCTGTCTGCTGGGCTTTGGTTTCAGCTTCCCCTAGCAGAACTCCCAGACTGCCTTGCTTCACACATTGCCCCTCACAGGCAATCCCTGCCAGCCCACCAGCTTCTCTGTTGGTCGTCCCCAAGCTGGAGTCCCTGCTCCCGAGGATGGAAGGGAAACTGACAGTGAGGAGCCAATGTTAGTGCAATACAAGTTACAGTTTCCCAACTTCCTTCAGAGATTTTAGAGTAAATAACGTAAATAAGTACGAATTCAGTTGAAGATTCAGAAGCATGATTTTTATATCAAAAGAATTAAAGAAACATTAACTCTCTGACCAAGATACAAACAGTAGACTATAGCCATTCACAAGATTAGGTCATATGACTGATGACTGACATGTTTCAAAAACCCTTAAAGGTTCCTGGCTGGCTCTGTTGGTAGAGCACGTGTCTCTTGATCTCAGGGTCATGAGTTTGAGCTCCCTGGTATAGAGATTACTTTAAAAAAATACTATATATATATATATTTAAATAAATATCCTTAGAGAAGAAAAAAAAATTCTACCCATGTGCATTAACCTACAGTGTAGACTAATTACGGTACACAATGACATAAACATATGCACTAACTTTGTCAGTGGTGCTTGGGCTGAAGTCCTTCTATCTCAGACTTGGTCAGGACCCCATGCACACAAAACAAATAAAATTAACCCACTTAGAGCAAAGATATCTGATAAAAATATAAGGTGAGACACATATGTAATTTCAAATTTTCTAGTATCTACACTTAAAAAATAAAAATGTAGAGGTGGGATTAAATTTAAAGATTTTATTTTTTTAATGTTTACTTTAATTTTTTTATTATTTATTCCAGAGAGGGAGAAAGAGCATGAGCAGGGGGAGGAGAGGGAAGGAGGGGGAGAAGCAGGCTCCCCGCTCGGAGGAAGCCCTACATGGGGCCCTCTCTATCCCAGGACCCTGGGATCATGACCTGAGCTGAAGACAGATGCTTAACCCACTGAGCCACCCAGGTGCCCCAAGGTGAAATTAATTTTAATAAGAGATTTCTTTTGACCCAAGATATCCAAAACACTATGTCATAAACATATCAGTTATATGTAAAATATAATTAAATATAAAATATATTAAGATATGTTAAGAACTGTGATAATTTACATTTTTTAACAAAGTCTTGGAAATTTTATGCTTAGAGTGCATCTCTGTTTGGACTAGCCCCATTTCAAGCATTCAGTAGCCTCATGAGTTTACCAAATGACATACTGATAGGAATGGATATTTATTATCAATTTCCTACAGAAAGAATTATTTCTATAATGAGAAGGTACCCCTAAAGAAAATGAGACAAATTTCATGCTTATTAAAATATCCTGAAATAAATTAAAAGGATTTTAATCTCCTCAAAAACAAGTCCTCAGTAGTCCAGTAATCATGAGCTATAGTTCTGAATTCTTATGGCTGCCCAGTGAAAATTTGAGTTCTCTCTTTCTAGGCATCCATCTGGCTGGATGTGTCACATAAAGCTGTCTCAGGTTTCTCCATGGAAATATGGCTCTGGGACAAGGGAAGACAGGTTAAAGGAAAAGTACATGCAGCCAAAAGAATATATAACAACGAGGCATAAGAATTAGTGTATTTTCAATTCTCTCTGCAATTTCAGGGATGACACAACATTTCCACGAATTCTTATTTCCTTAATTAATTTTTTATGCTCTCCTGTCCCCTTATCTCTAAACAACTCTACAAATTTAATGAGAATTGATTTCATCATAAGGATTTTCTAAGTAGAAAAGTAGGGACTTTTTTAAAAAGTTCATTTTAGAAAAGCCTTACACTTGAGAGGAACGTGATACAAGCATTTTTACTTGAAGAAGCCAAAACCCAATACAACAATCTCTTCCTAGAATTCATTAGGCAACACTCCAGTTTTGTAGTCATTCGTCCTTTCAACCAGCATCTTTCAAATAGACATGACGTGCCATATGTTGTGCATGGAGCATAAACACAACAAAGAACATCCCAGCCTCTCCCCCAGAAGTGTATATTCTATCGGAAGCAGTAGACTGTGCACTGTCTGTATTCATATTAGAGGGTTCTCTGAGAAAAAGATGAACAGGTCATGTGGAGAGGCAGCAAGAAGGCTCCTAACCTCACTTAAGAGACCCAAATAGCTCTTTAAGTTACAACAGCTAAGCTGAGCCCCCAAAAATAAAAAGACATTTTAAAGCCAAAGTAAGGGAAGAGAGGGGAAAAACAAACACACAAACACAAAAAGTGGGTTCAAATGATGCATTTTGTTTTCCATGGAGCTTTAAGAAGGTTTGGCTGGTCTCTTACTAGGAGAAAAATGTGGCAAGAAATAAGGCTGGGGAATAAATTATGCAGAAGCCAAATTTTTTGAAGGTCCCAGTAATGCCGATCCAAGGATGAGGAGCTACTGGAATGATTTATTGAAAAGGGGTTTCTAATATATCATATTATAAAAGTCAGGCAGGCTAGCCTATGGAGATCACATGAACAATAAGCAATACGGGAGTGAGGAAAGCTCACTGAGCAAATGCTCCACTAATAATTGGCAATTATGTGGACATAGAGATGAGACATAAAAGGAGGATATGATCATGATTTCCAGAGCACTATGGGCAGTAACGCCTTTCACGGAAGCAAGGGATCTCACAATAAACGCTAAATCAAGCACTTTGTGCCAAGTATGATACTTGTTTTACATATCTAAGAATTTCATCTTCACAACAACCATATGAAGCAAGTACTAGAATCATCCCAACTTTACTCTTGCGGCAACGAAGACGTGGCAAATCAAATAACTTGCCCGAGACCACACAACTTAGGGTGCACTGTAAGTATCTGTCTCCAGAGACAGCAGTCTCGCCGGTATGTTGAAAGTTTCTCGGTAATACAGAAATCACGTAAAGAGGACATTCTGATATTTTGTTTTGGTTCGAGATGGTTTCAAAGAACGTCACATTGTTGCCATAGTTTCTGAACTGTTCCTGAGAAGCAAATGCATGTCTTAAGGTATTTATTTAAAAAAAAAAAAAAAAACAAGAACAACAACAACAAAAAAAAAACTATTCAGGGGTGCCTCCATGGCCCAGTAGGTTTACGGTCTGACTCTTGGTTTCCACTCCGTTGTGATCTGGGGTTGCTGAGATGAGCCTCAGGCTGGGCTCCATGGCTCAGCAGGGAGTCAGCTTCAGACTCTCTGTCTCCCTCTCTCTGCCTCTTCCACTTGCGCTCTCCCTCTGTGTTTCTCTAAAATAAATAAATAAATCTTACAAAAATTAAAAAGCTTTAATCAACTAGAAACTGCCTAGCAACACCTCAATCACTGCTTAACTAGCCAATATGATTCTTGCAGGACATATAATATAAAATTGATAAGTAACCATCCATGAAAGATTTTAATATTTAAAAAAAAAAAAAACTTCAGGTTCTGCAAGTCATTTCTATTTGAGGTTGTGAATCAGATGAGTGGGTTACTATTAGGGGGAATGTAGCCCCAACTGACCCAATCCAACACTGGTTTATGCTTATCATCAGCAGATAATTACCAATAGTTTCTTACGTAATTCTCAGACATACTCTAGCATAGAAGATAAGTTAATTGGTAATCCTATGGGTTGGGCACAGAAAGAAAACATTTCTATGCCTTAATACTGTGTGTATAAGTGAGTAGAAGTGTGAGTGTGCACACACATGCACTCACTAGGAATTTATCTCTAATTTCTGGCCTGGGAATTCCTTGTTTTAACCAGAGTCCCTATACTCCCAAGCCCTCACCTCACTGACTTCCCCATTCCTCCCTCCTCAGCCTATAAAGCTACAAAAGACTCTAAAACCAAAAATGAAGGCTACAAACACTCAACTACAAAACTCAAAAATTTAAGTTTAAGTGTGGGAACTAGAAAATTCAGAATGGCACACAGCAAATGTTCTCTCCTCCTAATTTTGGAGCCAAGAATTTTAAAAGATGCCAATTACTGGGGAAATTAAGGAGAGAGAAATCACACAGATAAAACAGCAGGAGACAGAAACCACAATAGCACCAACCATATCGAGGGCAGGAATCCAAGCAGGATTCATGCTGTGTTATTATATACGTAACCTTCTGTTATGACCAGTTGCCAACGGTCATGCCTAGTTCATCAGTTGATGACTTAGTTAGATAGGACTCTACTCCGTCCCTCCATGGGCTCCCTCAGACCCACCCTCGGTGTCTAGAATGTGTTACCCAGAGGCCAAGATTTTGAACAACTTGTACTCTTGAAAGAGGGGAGGTGATTATGTGGAGGAAAAAAAAAACAATTTTCCCCTGACTAAAGTGAGATAAAAATGTTATAAAACTTTTAACTTCATTATGTTTCACTGAGAAGTGTTTTTCATTTCCTTTCCAGTTACTTCTCAAGAAAAAAAACATTATATAAGATTTTATTACTCCCTGTTTAGTCCTATCTTTGAGTGGAGCCAACAGACTATGACAGTAGTAAAGAGAATAAGTAATGTCAGGAATGAATAGCCTGGGTGACCATGAAACTAAATCAGTCTACTTAGGGGACCAGGGATGAGCCTCTGTGTTTTTCCAGACCATGATCTTTCCAGGCAGAGTGCCTCATTCATTTCCATCTAATGGCAGCTGAGCACAATGAACGAATGATTTATTTATTTATTCCACAAATATTGATTGAATCCTTCCTTTGTAGACAGCATTGAAATAGACATTTAGGATACATTAGTGAACTGGCTGCTTGTATTTTCCAAAAATTTCTGCATCTATAAATCCAACACACATTTTCTTGTGAGGTAAGGATGAACCCCTCTATCAAAAGGCTAGGGCCTCTGATTTCAGCAGAAAGAATGCTTTGTGACTTTTGGGGTTGGGTTATAAATGACGATAGAGCTTCGGACTGATTTTATGACTCTTAAAATAGACACCTAAGGAATCCTGAGTCAATATCTGAAAAGTCTAGCTACCCTGAGGCTGTCACACCAGACAAATCATGTGGAGTGGCTACATTGAAATAGAAATGCCCAAGTGATGTCAGCTCTTGGTGCCTCAAGTCCCACCGCATGCCTCCCTATCTAAACAAGCCAGTTCCTGCCCCTTATATCTCCATGAGGGCCCACTAGTGATGGCATTGACAAAGAACACAGATGAGCTCACCCTGGCAAGCAGTGGCAGGAACACCAGCCCGAGAACCTGGAGAATCTCCACAGAGCCATAGACAGGATTTTCCTCCTCCACCTTGAATCCTCATAAATGTTTCTATGCACACATACACAGTGCGTGCGTACAAACACACACATATGCGTGTTTTCCCATCTAAGGCCACAAACATGTGAATGATAAAACTGTAGATGAATCCGGGTCCTTGACCTCATCTTGCCCAGCCGACACTGAATGGGACCCATGGACAACAACCCTGGTGGGCACTAACCCCTGTAACGTGGCATATCTCTAACCAGAATAAATGCTGCTTAGTCATTAAGCTTTGGGACAGTGGAGTATGCAGTATGAAATAAGCATACTGAGATAGCAAAGAGATAGCAAAGCATAAAGAGATAGCAAAGCTTGATTGGTAGTATTTGCTGATTTCTGTTGTGTGAATACTCCCACCATGGTTGACTTCCATCTACTTAAGGTTTAACAACCGATTCTCAAAATTCCATATTAACAGTTCTCACGAGCCAGTATGAAGCAGCTCAAGTACAACACTGTCTGTCCTTTTGGAGCTTATAATCTAGTGGGAGGGAAGTTGGTTCAATATACAGGAACTTATCAGTGTAATTCACCATATCAACAGACCAAAGGGAAAAAATCATCATAACAGGTACTGAAGAGTGACATAGTTCAACATGCACTCATGTTAAAATCTTTCATCAAACTGAGAAGGGAACTTTCTAACTTTCTAATATAGCTAACATTATAATTAATAGTGACAGACTAAATGCTTTCTCCCCCAAATCAGAAACATGACAAGGATTTTCTTTTTCATCATTCCTGTTCAACATCATTATGGAGGTTCTAGTCAGAGCAATGAAGGAAGAAGGGAAAAAGGCATACGGATTGGAAAAGAAGAAAAAATTGTCTCTACTTAGAGACAACATGCTGGTCCACATGGAAAAACTCAAAGGGTCTAGCAAAGAAACTACTAAAACTAATAATTGAGTTTAGCAAGTTTGCAGAATACAAAGTCAGTATTCAAGACTCAGCTGTGGCTCTGTATGCTAACAATGAACAACCGTAAATTAGAATTGAAAGGTACAGAAAACATTACATACTTAGTTAAAATCTAAAAACAAAAGTGCAAGATTTGCATAGTAAACACTACAGAACTGACAAAAGAAATTTTAAAAGTCTACGGAAACAAAGTATAAGCAAATATATTAAGATCATGCATTATATAACTTTTTATTATTAAAATGTCAATTCTGTGGAAACCAGATTTAGTAACTCCAGTTAAAATCTCAACCGCATTTCTTATGGAAATTAACAAGCTGTTTCCAAAATTACATGGTGTAGCAAGAGAAGTAAAATAGCCAAACACTTTTGAAGAAGAGCAACAAAGATGAGCCAGATTTATACCACCACATTTCAAAACTTGAGCATAGAGCCACAGTAACCAATACACTATGGTGTTGGAGGGAAAAATGAACATACGGATTAATGAAGTAGAATTTAGACTCCATAAATAGATCCTTGCACACACTGTCAATTTATTTTCCACAATTGTGCAGTGCAAAGGATAATCCTTACAACAAATGGCAATGGACAACCACAAACATATATAAACAAAATGGACTTTTGGCCCTTACTTTGAACCATCTTCAAAAATTACCTCAGAATGGGCATGGGCCACAGAGTTAAATGCAAAACCTAGAGTTATAAACATCTAGAAGAAAAATTGGGAGAAGAGAACATCTTTGTAGTCTCCAGTTAGGGAAAACGAATTTAGGTAAGACATCAAAAGCACAGTCCATAAAATTAAAAAGGGACAGAGCTGTAGGGGACGATTATTATGGATCTTCATTTACTAATATATGTACTCATAACTGATGTTATACAAAGAAATTCCATGTTGCACTTGAAGACAGGGAAAGTAAAATGTCAGATGTTAGATCTTTACGATGAATTATTCTTTGTCTTTAGCTGAATAACCTTGTACCATTCTCTGTTCAATAGCCAATGGGATTCTTTTTTTCGAAAGACTTACCCTTGTATTTTTATGCTAAAAACATTAAAAGCCCTCCAAAAAAAAAATCTAGATTTAAAAAAAAAAAAGTATGTCATTCAAGGCTTTTCCCTTCTTTTCCAGTATCGTAATCCATTATTCTCCATATCTTGCACTGTACATCCCACACCCTTAGGGGGTCAGTAGTACAAGAGTATTACTGGAAAAGTGGAAAAAACTAAAGCAGTGTTCCTATGGGAAATATCAAAACTGACCAGAAAGGCTCCCTTCCAGGACAGGAATTGATTCTGAGAAGAAAATTCTGGGGGTAAAATCAAAACTTCAAACAGGTGGCTGTACTAGCCAAGTGGCTTTTAATTTTTTTTTTAAAGATTTATTTATCGGGGCTCCTGGGTGGCTCAGTGAGTTAAAGCCTGGGCTCAGATCATGATCCCAGGGTCCTGGGATTGAGCCCCACATCCAGGCTCTTTGCTCAGCAGGGAGCCTGCTTCCCCCACTTCCCCGCCCCCTGCCTGCTTCTCTGCCTACTTGTGATCTCCCTCTCTGTCAAATAAATAAACAAAAATCTTTAAAAAATAAAAAATATTTTTATTTTCCTGTCAGAGAGAGCAAAAGCAGGGGGAGCGGCAGGCAGAGAGAGAAGCAGGCTCCCTGCTGATCAGGGAGCCAGATGTGGGGCTTGATCAGGACCCTGAGATCATGACCTGAGCCCAAGGCAGATGTTTAGCCAATAGAGCCACCCAGACATCCCAAGGTGGCTTTTAATTTTATTTTGATCTAAGTGGCAGCTCCAGAGACCGCAACACGACCAAGTATGAGTAAGCCAAGGGAATTTACAGCTCTGTGTGCCCAGAAAGGAATTCGCGTTACGCTATGAGGAGCAGTTTAATAGTCCTGTCAAACAAACTGATGAACGCGCCCACGGAAGTTCACAGACTAAAGGACAAAGCTCCGTCGTGTTCTTTGACCTGTCTCTCTCCTCAACATGAATCGTGAGAATTGTCAGGAGTGTAAGCCACTTATCTGTGCGTCATAGTTCTGAGGATTCTCCCTTAATTGCTACATCAAAGAATTTCCATCATTAGCTCTCAGATTTGCATCGACCTACGGGAAAAGAAAATGCCCATATTCTAAGCCACCGGGTCAGTACAATGAGAAAGGACACCCGTTTTAAATAAAAATAGTAATTCTCTAAAAACCTCTCGGAGGAGAATAGTTTACTTCTATACCCATCTGCACTATATTTGCACATACATTTCCTAATGTTTGGGATTTAAGTGCTGCTCCAAAAATAATTAAATTTCCCTGAACTGCCAAATAATATTGGTCTGTAAGTTCTCTTGAAAAAATTTGCTTAAGTTATATACCTAATAATACCACATGTATTAGAAATTAATACTCATGACTATTTAAGGCCCTTAACAATATCATAAATATACACAGAGAATACCATTTGCTGCAATTATGCTTACATTCTCTTGGAGGAGGTAGCACTCAGTCTTAGAACTAAGACTAAAAGTAAAAATCTGAATTAAACTGGATATACTTTTCCCCAAAAAAATGTTTTCTTAAAACAATAATGAAATATTAGTTTTCTTAAAAAAAAAAAAAAAAGGAAGGAAAGAAGGAAAAAGAAAATGAGAGGAAAGGAAAGTGTTATATCCTTCAACTCCAGAATACAAATGAAAGAATGACATTTTAGGTGAATTGAAATAAAACCCAAAGTTTATCTCAACCAAGTTATAGGATGCAACTATAATAATCTGTTATCTAGGATAAACTATTATTTGATGAGACTGGCAAAAATTCAGAAATTTCGAGGGATTGTGCTGGCTTTCAGTTATACTGAGTAAATAGGAATAAGATTTTTTTTAATGACTCTATAAATCCAGATTTCTTCATGAATATTCTCCAATTTCTGGCCCTTTAGTACCCAAGGTTTGTGCTCAGTCATTTTATGCATTTACTTCTATGGAAAACTATGTGTAATCCATCACATCAGTCATTATCTATTCCCATCTTCCATCTAGCCACACTGCATTTAGTTTGAATTAAGATGTTAATGTCTGCACATACCAGAAAACCTGTGTCAGAAAGTGGGAATCAGAAGCTAAACTTGGGAATCAGGAGCGCTTCTTAGGTCAATCAGGGATTCAAAACCACAAAGGCCTACTGTGCCAACAACATGCCATTTTCTATCAGAGGGGCACTCTCTTTCCAGGACAATAGACTGTGAGTTCCTTAAGAGCAGGGGTAATGAAGCCTGATTTTTGTACTTCCAACATTAAGTGCAGTGCCTGGCACATAGTAGGTACTAAATAAAGTGTACTGAATATATAAATACTTCAGTGTGAAAACACGTACACATTTTCTAAAACCAGCGAAGGAGATTACAGACCTCAAAAATCTTGAAAGATCTTACCATTTAAAAGCCTGATCTCATGAATTATGGAAATAACTTGGTACGGAAGAAATACATTAGGGAAAGAAAAAAGGATCTAGGGGTTTTCCCTGATTTCTTCTGTATCCTTCTTTCTTCTTTCTCTTGCAACTTGGTGGTCCACATAATCCACAATCTTCCTGTTTTATTTTATTTTTGATGTAGCAAAAAATACAAGAAGATATATTTATTAAAATTCTAGAAAGAATAAAGGGAATTTATGGGTCATCTGGGTGGCTCAGACGGTGAAGTATCTGTCTTTGGCTCAGGCCATGATCCTGAGGTCCTGGAATCGAGCCCCATGTAGGGGAGCCTGCTTCTCCCTCTCCTTCTGCCTGCCACTCCCCCCTGCTTGTTGCTCTCTTGCTCTCTCTTAAATAAATAAATAAAATCTTGAAAAAAAGGGGGGGATTTTATAGTTGAGTCTCTATATATGTCAGGCACCTTACAAACATTATTTAACTTAATCTTCAGAAGCACAAAGGCAGTGATTATTATGATTATCTTATAGATGACAAACTATAAAAAAAAAAGAAACTAGAAGGCAAATGGTTTTATCAATTTACCTTGGTAAATAATAGAATAGCATTTAAACTCAAAGGATTTCCCCCTCAAATGTTACACTCTTTCCCTATCTCTGTGCTTTTTACAAAATAACTCATTTAAGGCAATATTGCTTATATTGTAAAAGATTATTTTCAGTAAATTTATCAAAGACTTTCTTAAGAGAGAAAACTCTCTAAGTGAACTTAAAATACTAAATTTACACAAAAATTATTTAATAAATTAAACTTACAAACACAGGTTGTTTAAAGTCTACTATCATCAGAAATCTAATGCCAGTAACATTAAAAAATATACACATGTAAGAAAGTGAAATGGAAGCAAGGACTTTAGGACCTATTTTTAACCTTTGCCTTTGATCTTTTTGTCACTTAATCACATTCTACTAGTAAATTAATCTGTTTCTGATCTTACAGTATGAAAAAAAAAAATGTGACCACCTAACTGGGATGTTTGACAACTAGCTATTTTCTCATCTAACTTACAAGTTCTTCAATATATATGTGTACAAATATAAAACAATTAAAACTGATCTGAAAGTAAAGAATGTGTAGAACAGAGAAAGACAAGCAGCTTCGAATCTTCCTCTAACAGGCACAGAAAGAAATTCATGTATATTTTTTATTACAAATGATCCTTTTAATTGATTTTCAGTTACATGTTGTGCTAAGAACTATACTAAAAAACTCTGAGGCTGGTAATTTACTGGAGTAGAAATTAAACCAGGAATTCATTTTTTTTTTTTTTTTTTTTTTGCTAAAAGCAAACATCAAAGAATTTATAAATTCTGGGAAAACAAAATGGGTAACAATGTAGATGGGACTTTGTTTTTATTCATGGTAGTTTTAGCAATGAAAAATGGCATAGATACTATTACATCAAGGTTCAGTCTAACTTAATAACACCAAATGTATTTTTGAAGTCTATTTCATTCATTCATCATTCAACACTATTACAAATCTCCTAGGAGCCAACACTAGGCTAGGTGGGGTAAAAAAGATACAGTTCCTGCCTTTGCCCTCATGGAGCTTACATTACAATGGGAAGTAGAAAAAAATTATTTAATAATAAATAAGCTAAAAAAGCTATACCACAATAAATTCTGAGGTCAAAATATGTAAGGGATTTCTTTTAAATCAGTGTAGGTATGGGGAACATTTAATCAACAGTCCATGTCAGGAACAAAAAACAATAGCCCTATTACTAATTTATGAGCTGCATATACCCCATAGGAATTTTTTAAATCAAAAGGAAAAATAGTGGCGCCTAGGTGGCTCAGTGGGTTGAGCCTCTGCCTGCGGCTCAGGTCATGGTCTCAGGGTCCTGGGACAAAGCCCCACATCAGGCTTTCCACTCTGAGGAACCTGCTTCTCCCTCTCTCTCTGCCTGCCTCTCTGCAAACTTGTGATCTCCCTCTCTTTCTGTTAAATAAATGAATAAAATATTATAAAAAGAAGTAAAAATAATTATTAGGTTTATCCAACAAAGCCATTTTCCTACTTTCTTGTCTATGTGAACTAAAGTATAACCATATTAAGACAATGTTTTTTGATACTCATCACTATTTTCACTTTATTTAATTTTTTTTTCTTTTTCTAGTTACTTTTTGGACCCCCACCTCCCATTTCTCTCACCCGCCACCCCTTACCTCTGGCAATCATCAACCTATGAGTTTTGTTTTGTTTTTCTTCTTTTAGATACCATATGTAGGAAGGAGATATCACTAGGTATTTGTCTTTTCTGCCTGACTTATTTATAAATAAATAAATAAATATATATATATATATATATATATATATATATCAAGGTATATATATGTCCTTATTATCACAGATGGCAAGATTCATTCTTCTATAGGCTGCGTAATAGTCCATTGTATATACAATGCGCACTTCCTTTGTCTACTCATCCCTCAATGGACACGTTGTTTCCTTATCTTGGTAGTGTAAACAATACTGCCAAGAACATGAGGGTGCAGGTATCTTTTCAAATCAGTGTATAGTGTTTTCTTTGGGCAAATACCCAGAAGTGCTGGGCCACACTGTTTCATTTTTATTCTGAGGAAACCCCATACTGTTTTCCACAGTGGTTGCACCAATTTACACTCCTATCAAGAGTACACAAATGTTCCTTTTCTCCACATCCCCCCTGACACTTGATATTTCTTGTCTTTTTAATACTAGCCATTCTTGCAGATGTGACGTGATATCTCATTGTGGTTTTTATTTGCATTTCCCTGATGATTAATGATGATGCACATTTTTTACATATCCGTTGACCATTTGTAGGTTTTCCTTGGAAAAAAGTCAAGTCTATTCGAATCATCTGCCCAGTTTTTAATCAGATTCTTTTCTTGTTATTGAGTTGTACGAGTTCTATATACATTATACCTAATAACCCCTTATTAAATATAGGATTTGCAGATATTTCCTCCTTATTCATAAGTTGCATTTTCGCAAATTTTATTGGTGGTTTCCTTGGGTTTGCAGAAGCTTTTAGTTTGATGGGGTCACTTGTTTATTTTTGCTTTTGTTGCTTTTGGTTTTGATGTGAGATTAAAAAAATAATTGCCAAGACCTATGTTTTCCTCTAGGAATTTTGTGGTTTCAGGTTTTACATTCAAATCTTTAATACACTTTGAGTTAATTTTTGTTTATGGCGTAGAACAGTAGTTCAGTTTCATTCTTTTGAATGTGACTGTCTAGTTGTCCCAACAACTATTTATTAAAGAGACTATCCTACCCCCACTGGATATTGTTGGCTCTTTTAGAAGTGTCTACTGAGCACAAACAGGGGGAGCAGCAGGCAGAGGGAGATGAAGATGGAGAAGCAGACTCCCTGCTGAGCAAGGACCCATATGCTGGGCTTGATTCCAGGAGACCGGAATCATGACCTGAGCCAAAGGCAGATGCTCAGCTGACTGAGCCACCCAGGCATCCCCTATTTAGGATTTTCTATATACACCATCATCACATTATCTGCAAATAGTGACAATTCTGCTTTCTCCTTTCTGTTTGGATGCTCTACTTTCTCTTTCTTGCATAATTGCTCTAACTGAAACTTCCAATACTATGTCAAATAGAAGTGGTGAGAATGGGAAACTTGGCCTTTATTATTTTGAAATATGTACCCTCTATTCCTACTTTTCTGATTTTGAAAAAAAAATCAGTGTTGAATTTTGTCAAGGGCTTTTTTCTGTATCTACTATGATGATATGATTTTTATCCTTCATTTTGTTAATATGGTATAGTATACTGACTGATTTGCAGATGTTGAAATGTCCTTGCATGGCTGGAAAAAATCCCACATGATCATAGTGTATGATTCTTTTAACATATTGTTGAATTTTGTCTGCTAATATTCTGCTGAGGATTTTGGCTTCTATGTTCATCAGAGAGAATAGCCTATGATTTTCCTTTCTTGTGACATCCTTGTCTGGCTTTGTATTGGGATAATGTTGTCCTCATACACTGAGTTTTGAAGAGTTCTCTCCTTTTTTGCAAGAGTTTGAGAAGGATTGGTATTGATTCTTCTTTGAACATTTGGTTGAATTCAGCAGTGAAGCTGTCTGGTCTAGGACTTCAGTTTGCTGGGAAGGTTTTGATCAGTGATTCAATCTCCTAATAGTAACTGGTCTGTTCAGATATTCTATTCCATAATGATTCAGTCTAGGAGGGTCACATGTTTCCAGGAATTTATCCTTTCCTTGGTTATCCGATTTGTTGGTGTATAATTGTTCATAGTGCTTTTATGATCCTTTGTACTTCTGTGGCATTGGTTATAATAGCTCTTTCCTTTCTCATTTTATTTATTTAAGTTCTCTCTTTGTTTTTCCTGGTGAGTCTACCTAAAGGATTGTCAATTTTGTCTATTTAAAAAAAAAAACAACACCTTTTAGTTTCATTCATCTTTTCTATTGCCTTTTCAGTCTCCATTTCATTTATTTTCTACTTTAAACTTTATCATTTTCTTCCTTCTACTAACTTCGAGCTTTGTTCTTTTTTTCTGTTCTTTTAAGATGTAAAGTTAAGTTGTTTATTGGAGACTTGTTTGTTGAAATAGGCATTAACAGCTATGAGCTTCCCTCTTAAAACTGCTTTTTCTATATTCCAAGGTTTTGGATACATTTCTATTTTTGTTTATTTCAAGGTATTTTTAAGTTTCTCCTTTGACCCATTACTTTTTCAGTAGCATTTGGTCATCCTCTCCATATTTGTGAATTTTGGAGCTTTATAGAATAGAAACTTTTTGGTTTCATACCCCTGTGGTTAGAAAAGATGTTTCATATGATTTCATTCCTCCTAAATTTATTAAGACTTGTTTCATGGCCTAACATATAATCTATCCTGGAAAATTGCCATGTAAACTGAGAAGAATGGCTATTTTGTTGTTTTGGGGTAGAATGTTCTGTATATAACTGTTTAATCCATCTGATCTAACATGTTATTTAAGGTCAGTATTTCCTTATACATTTTCTGTCTGGATGATCCACCAATCAATGTAAGTGAGATATTAAAGTCTCCTACTATTTAATTAAAGTATTCTACTCTATGAATTAAAATATAACCACATTAAGACACAATGTTTTATGACAGTCATCATTATTTTTAAACAGTGAAAGAACTTTTAGTTTTTGCCACCGTGGATATGGTCATTATGTCATTTGTAATAAACTATTGTAGGCTGTCTTTTCAGTATCGATTTATCTATTCTTCTACCAAAAGAATTTTGAATTACATCAGAAAATATACTTTTATCAGATTTTATTTAGGATCATTGATTCAACACCCTGCTCCAGTAGAAAATTCTCTTTATTTTAGGTTAATCTTATCTTTCCATTTTCCTGGCCATAATGATTGGCACAAGAATGGAGATGGGTCATTAAGAATGAATTAGATTTGGAGAAACATTTATTGTGAATTAAATTTTTCCTTTCTTTCTTTTTCTTTCTTTCTTTCTTTCTTTCTTTCTTTTTTTTTTTTTTTAAATCAAGAGTATCAAGATGGATGTGTTTTTCTCTGCTGGTTCTAAATGTGTAACTGATCTAGACCCTGGCACTTTTGTAGCCAACATAGGGGTCACAAGGAAAGAGTCAATTTGAAAATCAAGTGAACACCAAGGAAGCAGAGCAGAGAAATGTGTTTGGTCAGATCTTTGAACCCACTATTTAACTATTTATTTTATTTCTTTATACTATAGGTTCAGATTTACTAAAGAGTGCTAACTGATTCTAAGTAGCCTAGTGTATAACAAAACTTCAAAACTTCTATACCATCTTCTGGATCTTTGGTGGGAATTACAAGGCATCAAGGCAGTTCCTATCTTGTAATAAACTCTTCCCTCACACTTTCACTCAGTCTCACTGTCCTCAACCTCGTGACATTTCTTGAGGGGGCATCTCACAGGAGTATAAAAGTACAGTATTTAGTTACAAAATTTATTTTCCATAACAATGCATGACATAAGTGTCTTTTATATGTTGTCAGATACCTTGGGAATTTTATAAAAGAAATCCTTGAGAATCAGTGCAGATTCTCCTTCGATTACCTGGGGGTCTTTCCATCCTAACTGGGGGTTTAGTAATGTGAGAAAGATTTAAAGCACCTCTTTAGATGCTGGTATGTGGATACTTGGAAATGAAAGTGCATGCAATGTTGTTAGACTAGAGAAAAATTAAAGAGTTGTATTTCTTAAAATACTTTATTTATTTATTTGACAGACAGAGATTACAAGTGGGCAGAGAGGCAGGCAGAGAGAGAGGGGGAAGGAGGCGCCCTGCTGAGCAGGGATCCCAATTCCGGTCTCGATCACAGGACCCTGGGATCATGACCTGAGCTGAAGGCAGAGGTTTTAACCCACTGAGCCACCCAGGTGCCCCAAGAGTTGTATTTTTAATATAGCATATACTTGCAACAGAAAGTTTTTGGATCACCCAACAAAATCATTTTGTTTTGTCTTTTAATCTTTTAAAACAAAAATTATGAAAAGTAGCTTTACTGATTTGTACTGCTTTAAGTTTTGGGGAAAACTATGACATCTCTCCCCACTTTAATAGTATACCAATGTTCATATTTTCAGACAGCTTTCTAGCATTTGTCTAGGCACATATTTTATGTAATTATGTACAAATTTCATATTCATTGCTTTGCTCTATATTTTCATTTAAAATTTTAATAATGTAATTTTTCCACGGTGATACCTAAATAATTATCATTTTCATGGCTTCATAACATTTTATTAACTGAGTGACAAAACATACTTAAGCCCATTTCCTGCTATTAGCTTTTATTTTTTTTTTAAGATTTTACTCATTTATTTGACAGAGAGAGATCACAAGTAGGCAGAGAGGGGGGCGGTGGGGGAAGCAGGCTCCCCACCGAGCAGAGAGCCTGATGCGGGGCTCGATCCCAGGACCCTGAGACCATGACCTGAGCTGAAGGCAGAGGCCCCAACCTACTCAGCCACCCAGGTGCTCCTCCTGCTATTAGCTATTAGGAGAAATACATGTTTATCTGGCTACAGTTCTCTACAGAATATAATTTCAGATGTTTAAAAGAATGTTTGGATATAAAACCTTTTCTTTAGCAGGGCACTTACCCTTGGCATCTACTGAAGAATGCAAGCCAGTCAAACCTTAAAGCCAATGTACACTATATCAGATTATTCTGTACCCACCCAGGAAGGCCTATTCATCTATTTCAATTCTGAAGGTCAATTTCACAGTCAAAGACGCAGAGACACTGTCTGCCTACCCTCTTTAAATTGACTACGAGGAAATGGTAGATGCCCATCTCAGTGTCCAGCTCTTTGCTACATATCTGGGCTAAGCACACAGCTATGGCTTGGGTCTGGCATTGGCTTTAATTTTTAAAATATGACAAAACTCATTCAGGTGCTTGAATTTATCAAATTTAAACTTTGGGATTTCTTAACTTCTATTTCACTTCTCCAAAATACTTGTCATGAAGGCTCATCTCTCATAGGCATTTTCCAATTTATTTTTTAGAAAGTCAAGCTTCTCTTTCCTAGCAATTCACTCCATGAAATTGCTTGCTTTTAGAAGCATGGCCACCCTCAGAGGGGAAAAAAGCCAGAAACTTATTTGGTAGTAAAGCCTCCTTATTGGTTTTAAAACCTTTAAGCACTAATATGAGAATAAAATTATTATAGTTAATATTTATTGAGGAGTTACTATTAACCAAGCACAATGCAAAGTGCTTTATATATTTTAAATTTAATCATCACAAAAATCTTATAAGTACTATTACTAAGATCATTTTTGAAAGGAAGAAATTGAGTTTTTAAGGTTTATGAATAACTTACTTAAGATTACATTATCTGTAAGTGTTGATGCTGGGACAGGATTGATGTTTAATTCTATTAGAAATTAACAAGGAAACCCACAAACTAAACACCAATCGCACTCAGAAAAAATGAGAAAATGAGAGGTTTTCAATTATATGAAAATAGACTAAAGAATATATTTCCCAGATACATTTCTATGAAGTATGGTATGCTTTCCCCTGTTCCCCCCATGACCATATTGACAGGAAAACCTACAAGGGTATTAGGGGTTTTTTGTGTTATTTTGTTTTATTATGTTATTTTGGTCACCATATAGTACATCATTAGTTTTTGATGTCATGTTCCATGATTCATTGTTTGTGTATAACACCCAGTACTCCACACAATACGTGCCCTCCTTAATACCCATCACCAGGCTCACCCATCACCCCAACCCCTCCTCTCAGTTTGTTTCTGGGAGTTCAGTTTGTTTCTGGGAGTTCATAGTCTCTCACGGTTTGTCTCCCCCTCCGATTCTCCCCCTTCATTGTTCCCTTCCTTCTCCTAATGTCCTCCATGTTATTTCTTATGCTCCACATATAAGAGAAACCATATGATAATTGTCTTTCTCTGCTTAACTTATTTCACTCAGCATAATCTCCAGTTCCATCCTTGTTGATGCAAAAGTTAGATATTCACCCTTTCTGATGGCTGAGGAATATTCCAGTGTATATGTGGACACATCTTCTTTATCCATTTATCTGTGAAGGGCATCTTGTCTCCTTCAGTTTGGCTATTGTGGACATTGCTGCTATGAACATTGGGGTACATGTGCCCCTTCATTTCCTTACATATTTGTCTTTGGCATAAATACCCTGTGCAACTGCTGGGTCATAGGGTACCTCTATTTTTAACTTTTTGAGGAACCTCCGCACTGTTTTCCAAAGTGGCTGTACCAACTTGCATTCCCACCAACAGTATAAGAGGGTTCCCCTTTCCCCACAGCTCTCCAACATTTGTTGTTTCTTGCCTTGTTGATTTTTGCCATTCCAACTGGTATAAGGTGGTATTTTTTCTAGATGAGGTTCCAGAATCTTTGTCACAACAGTGATCGAGGTTATCATCTGGGGCAGGCTACAGAAATGAATGCTATTGTTGTCCTATGAGACGTACAGCAATCCACTGAGGGACTCTTCCAGAAAGGCAACTGTGATGAATATACTACGTGAAGAGTGTGGGATGATAATATCATCTGCTTCATAAAGCTGTTGTTATGATTAAATGAACTAAAACAAAGTTCCAGATAACTTTGGCTGGATAAATGTTTACTCCACAAAATAGCATTGTTATGAGCCAAGCACTTTTCTACACTCTTGTACACAACAGAAAAAATCCACCTCACTAACACCAACTTTCACAAAGTTTGAGGTAAACAAAGACTATTCTTCAAGTTCATTCTGTCATTTCTTAAGTCATTCACTTATGTATTTATTCATCCTATGTTTTCAACAAACATTATCTGATTATCCGCTATGTGCCTAACACTGATCTTTGAAGAATATAAAAAAATGTAACCCCGCTACAAAGAACAATTTTACTCGATCAGAAGGGACAGAATTAAATACAGCTAACTATGAAAAAATTGGGGAGGCTTTACAAAATAGGTAAAAATAAGCAGCTATGGAAGTATAAGCAATAGGGAGCCAGCCTTCCTAAAGAAATGAACTTTGATCTAAATTAGACATATAGAGTGTATTTCTATTTTACAAGTCTTTGCATATCTGAATATTATTCTAAAGGGTAGTGTCCTCTCTTATTTTTAACAGAAATTTTGTTTCACTTGATTATATATGTTTATTGTTTTTAAAGGTACTGTTAGCCCATACTGGACTTAAATGTATGCACTGTATCTAGTAGCTCAGTGGGATACAACCATCACTTGCCCAACCCTATATTCTCTAAGGGAACATTATCATTCAGAGGTGGTTCTGGGAATGCCTCACAGGTTTAATTTAATTAGTATAGTTCTGACCTTTTTATAGTACTAACATGTAATCTTTTGTCCCTATAGAGTGGCCTGTTCATTACGTTTTCTGCCCTAAGCTTAAAGCACATTGATTTCCAATTACCAGTTTATAAAACTGCCAAGTCATCTCTGTCACACAGTTTAAAAATTATACAAGTCAACTCAAGTAACTGAAGGATTAATTAAAATTTTGCAGATTATAAAGAAGGACCCAGGAGACAGATGTGAAAACATTGTTCATGATTGCAAAGGAGAACTTGAAAACAAGGTTACTGGGGAGACGCGGCTCTAAAAGGATCCGTCGCTATAAATATTTGGCATATTCCAGTCATATTTCTATAGATAAGGAATTTTCTATTACATTGCCAATAAACAATTCTCAATAAATTCACATAAACTACTTATATATATATAATATATATTAGTATGTATTTCTCATGTATTTATATATGTATATCTCATGTATGTAACATATATATACATGAGATTACTTTAGAAAGAATATGGTAATTCTGAGGAGTAAGTGACCTATCTGAGAAACTCTAAAGGACTCATGTGAGAATTCAGGTATTTTGTGCATTAATATATTGAATGCTGTAGATTTCACTTAGAATTACTTAAGAGTAACATAGAACTAAAATAATACTGATTAAAGCAAGAGAGTATTTTATTGCTTAATAGGTTAGAGAAAAGTGGTAGCTCTAGTCCATGGAGTCCAAGATCCCTTCCCACTCTGCTTTATCATCTTTAGGGTGTAGTCCTCATTTTCATGGTTCACAAGGGATGTTAGAACCCCAGGAATCAGGTCTAAGTTTTGGACAGCAGGAATAAAGAGAGGTAAAAAAATGGAGGAAAGAACCGGCTCTTATACATTAGGATTCCCAGAAGTTGCCCCATATTTACATTTAGTTACGCAGTCATTCCTGGCTGCAATGAAGGCAGAAAAATGTTCTTTTTATTCTGACATTTGTCTGCTTCTGCTGAAACATGGGCTTCCTATGATAGGGGACAAGGGGAGAATGGGCAACAGAAGATCTCTGCTATTTTCTGCCACATCATTTGATTAATTGGGTTATTTAAAAATGCTTTGGTAGTATCAAAATAAACTGAAGACATGTTATTTATAGACAGCAAACTAATAAGACGACCTGCAGAATGGACAAATTGGGAAATAACAAAGGGAAGAATTAAAACCAACCTCCCCAAGATTGAAGTTAGGAGGGAAAGTGGAGGGGAGAAAATAACATGCTCTCAGTGTGGGAAAAGGAAGGAATATATAGATCTTTATCAGCAGGGAAACAATCAGATAAAGAACAAAAATCAAACCCAAATAGAGAGGGAAGCATGGACTTCTGGGAAAGGTCTGACCAAGATTCTTAGTGCTCTAGAAAATTATAGTGCCCAAATAGAGACTGACAAAGTGAAGATTTCATTTTTAAGTCAAGTTAATATTAAAATATATTTTTGGACTTTACTTAATTTAAAATGAGAACAGTGCTAGGGGCCCTAAAATGTACCCCCAAAATCTTTTTTGTTTAATGGTCCGTTTCATATAGGACTTTAGAACCTCATGTGGAAAGCAGCAGTGCCACTTAACAATGCTAATAGCTCTATAATAAACAAGGAAATAATGGAAGACAATGACATAATGAGTAACTGTAAAGTGAGCTAGATCTCGTAGGAAAATCTAGACGGGCAACATAGAGACTTAAGCTGGGAACAGGAGACAGGAATGAAACAGGAGAAGCCACTGAGCAACTCTTAACTGGTACGAGATACAAAAGATTCATTTCTGTAGGAAACACTATAGCATCCAACCCGTCTTAGACTACTCTTCTTTCTGTGCTCATTTCCCAAGTTTTTCTCAATTAGATGGACAGGAAGAAATCATCACTGTTTAGTAGCTGGTCACCACCCATCATTGGTTTGTCCTACCTCATATCTGTAAACATATTTTAAACCTCACAACTCTTAGTAAAAAATTACAATGTTATGGCAAAATTCAGACCAAGCACTAGAGATGAGTAATACCAAATAAACTGTAAGTGTGTAAGAGCCCTTATATAGAGGTAATCCCAAACTGGAAGACCAATTCCCGGGACTGTGGATGCCAAGGAGGCATCCATCCCCAGTACTCTGAGGGGTAAAGGTATCTCACAAAAATAATTTTAAAGTGTAAAACTATTTTAGTGATTCACAAAGGCTAACAACTACAAAAAAGGAAATTGGAAATGTATTGTCAAAAATACCAAATTGACAAACGAGCATATTTCTTTGTTTGAAACCATATCATCAATTTAACATAATAAAACTGATTCTGTTGTGATAATACCAAATCCTAGTATTCAGTTTTACGTGCCATTGATTAATTAAAAATGGGAAAGTAAACTATTATTCAATAGGCGCTGCGGGGCCAAAACTTTTTCCAAAAATTAAATTTCTTAAGTTAAAAGAAGAAAAGCAACTAAAGAATTCCTTTAATGGTAATAAAATCTGGGGTGTTTGGGTGGCTCAGTGGGTTAAGCCTCTGCCTTCAGTTTAGGTCATGATCTCAGGGTCCTGAGATGGAGTCTCGCATAGGGCTCTCAGCTCAGCGGGGAGCCTGCTTCCCCTTCTCTCTCTGCCTGCCTCTCTGCCTACTTGTGATCTCTCTCTCTCTCTCTCTGTCAAATAAATAAATAAAATCTTAAAAAAAAAAAAGGTGATAAAATTGGGAAACATTGAGCCAATACTGAGAAATGATAGAATGTTACATCTTGGAAAGATTGTTCCGGGTGTAGATCATTACATTCTTGTAAATCTTGTAGATCATTCTTCTTCTGGATAGTTGAAAAGCCATCTGTCTATTTTTTAAAGATGAGTATTTTAATGTAAATGTAATAAAAAATGTCCTTCATGATTTTTCAAAGTAGTCAAAAACTCTTTCTTCTCTCATTATCTCAAATTGTCCAGAGATCTCTAATAGTGTCCTAAAACTAAGAAGATACTAAGATTTTTAAAACAAGAGTTACCTTTACACAGTTATTTCAAAACTTAGCCACAGAACGAGGATAAGCTGGTAATAACATACTAGTAATAACATATCATCTGATTTTTTTAATATTCCTGTCAAAATAAGCATAAACTTATTCCATCAAAAAAAATTAAAAAACAGTGTTGGCTGGAACATTTCTGTCATCAGGCATAACTTTGATTCCAAAATCAAATTTTTACTCTTCTATAGGGAATTACAGAGCAAAGCCAAAGAGACTACACTAGAAATCAGTAATGCCAGATCTAGTTTCAGACAAGACACTGTCTTTTGTAATTAGACCACTTAGAGAACACCAAAGCAGGGGGCATACAGTTCCAGAACTGTGAAGCACAATCAACTGAGTATAGGAAGAAAATATTTGAAAATATTTTGCATAAAACATGATCTAACAGAAATGAAGCTTTACTGGCCGTTAATATATGAACTGACGGTATTATATGTATCAAATACACATGTATTATAAGCAGAAATTCAAAATATTTCTTTTGTTAATTTTTATAAGGATTTATTTATTTATTAGAGAGAGAGAGAGCGTGGAGGGGGTGGCGGGAGGAGGTGCTGAGTGAGAGAGAATCTTAAGCAGACTCCAGACTGAGCATGGAGCCTGATCCAGGGCTCGATCCCATAACCCTGAGATCATGACCTGAGCTGAAACCCAAGAGTCAGCTGCTCAACCAACTGCACCACCCAGTCACCCCAAAACATTTTTAATAGAGACATGTAATCAAAACATTTAGAGACTATTAAAAGAGATGGCTGGAGGGCCTTCCTTAATCCGCAGTTTTCTAACTTACTATTTTAATGTTGTCCCTTAACTTCTCTGATGGAAAGAAACTAAGAAACATGAAGGTAGCATGGTGTTAAAATGGGTAGGTAAGGGAAAGATTAAAGACTAACCAGCATAAGGCAGTAAGGAGTAGAGACACACTGGAAAGCATTCACCTCACCCAAGGGGAAGTAGCTACTTCTCAGCTCTAGATGGTTGCTGCTATGTATGTTCAGAGTACGTAAGAGAATCCAGAAATTTAACATTTATGTAAACTTCCATGAGTTTTAGAAGAGGAAACAACAAAACAAAGCACTATGGTCATGACACAACTTCAGGCTGCCATTTTGTTCTGGGATAGTGGTATAGAGCATGAACCGGGGATTCGGGGAGAGAGAACTAAATGTTCAATAAACAGCTCAATTACCAATCATTTGTTTGACGTGCTCCCCTCCATCTCTAATCAAGCTGAACTTGCTTCTCATCTTTAAAGTGGGAGTAACAGTAGAGCTGCCCCATTGGGTTGTTCTGGGGGTTAAATGAGAAAAAGTATGGAAGGTACTACAGCATCACGCCTAATACACAATCAGTACTCTGTCAATCTCAGTTAAAAGAATAACAACTGAGTTTCTATGACGTGCCAAGCACTTTTAACACCTGATTTGCATCTTTTCACAAACTTGGGAGAATAGTCTAATCTGTTACAAAAGAGAAAAATGAGATTCAGGGTGAAACAGAATACGCTCAAGGTCAGGACTTGACTTTTGAATGTAGTTGAAGGGATTCCAACTCCTACCCTCTTTCTCAGGCCACAGTTTTGAGCTCTGCCTGTCAACCTGTGTCTATCAGACCAGAGGACCATCTGCAGAGTTGGGATCTTCTGTACCGGACAGACAGTTGGGTCATTTTAGACCGTGATTTCTTAGTTCTATTAAGAAAATAAAACCAAAGCACTTGGTTTTTCTCTGATGGTTTATGATCTGAAAACCCCACATAATAATGAAAAAAATGATTATTTTCAAAACTTGTCACATGGAGCCTAGGAGCTTTACTAACTCATGAAAGAAAATTAAAACAAGGATTCTTCAATGAAGTAAACAGACCATGAGACATAATCATCAATTTTGCCAAATTAATTAAATACTCCACCATCCTCTTTTACTATAAATAATCTTTTTATCTAGTAATGTTATAATTTCCTTTTTTGGCATCATTTCAGATGAATTTGATATTTTTTTAAAGAGGAAATCGAGTTTATTTGCACAAGTATGAGGTTTGTCATTTATTATCTATGTAACAGATAAATACTTTTAAATTTATTAGAAAGGTATTATTTTCTTTAAAGCTTACCAGTTCATCATCATGTTAGAAGCAATTCCTTGTAGCATTTTATGGTTGGTCTCTGGGCAAAGAAATGAAGATAAAGCAAGGCTATTTGCTCAGTGGAATTCAATCCTGAACACCCAGCATTCAATTTTCTGTTGCATATTCTATGCCAGGAGTTCGTAAACTACAGCCCGTGGGTCAGTTTGGGCCTTCTACTTGTTTTCGTACATAAAACTTTATTGGAAGCAACAATCATGCTCATTTCTCTACATACTATCTATGGCTATTTCTGCGCTATAATGGCAGAACTGAGTAGGTGTGACGGAGACCAGATTTACTCTTCTCAAAAATAGGATGGGGACACCTGGGCAGCTCAGTCCATTAGTGTCTGCCTTTTGGCTGAGGTCAAGATCCTCAGGTCCTGGGATGGAGCCCCGTGTCATAGCCTCCAGCTGAGCAAGTGGTCTGCTTCTCCCTCTCTCTCTCTCTCTGCCACCCCTGCCCTCAACCCCACCCAACTTGTGCTCTCTCTCTCTGAAAAGAATAAATAAAATCTTTTAAAAAAAAAAAAAAAGAAGAAGAAGAAAAGAAAAGAAACAGGATGAAGTGAACCTGTCCTCTGAAGTGAACTTTATTTTCTAATTTTTGAGCTCATGGAAAGGTCAAGAGAGATTACTGAAAGCTACATCTACATATAGCATTTACTTGTCTTCAAACTATATAAAAATAATGTTCCAATGATACATTTGTAAAGTAAAAAAAAAAAATGCAGACTTAGCTAAGGAAAGGCTTTCTTTGAAAATATTATTTCAGGGCCTGGGTGGCTCAGTGGGTTAAGCCTCTGCCTTTGGCTCAGGTCATGATCCCGGGTTCCTGGGATTGAGCCCCGCATCGGGCTCTCTGCTCAGCAGGGATCTTGCTTCCCCCTCTCTCTCTGTCTGCCTCTCTGCCTACTTGTGATCTCTCTCTGTCAAATAAATAAATAAAATCTTAAAAAAAAAAAAAAAAGAAAATATTATTTCCGTGCGGGAGGGAGGCAACTGCAATAGGGAGAAAGCTCCGACGTAAGGTGAGCAAGATTCTCAAAAGCTAACAGAAAGGGAGGAATCGATTATTCTAGAAAGAACTGGAGAAACAGGAACAATAGAATGTATAGAGATAAATAGGAGCAAAAGCTGGACACGAGGAAAGGCAGTGGGGTTATTCAGTCTGAGTCTGAAAGCCTGAGAATCCAGGGGCCCCTGGTCCAAGTCCAAAGCCCAAGAAACAGGAGCACCTATGTCCAAGGGCAGAACAGGACAACAGTCTTATCTGAGCTCAAAGACTGAATTCATCCCCACCTTGCCTTTTTGCTCTATTCAGGCCCTTGGGGATTGGATGATGGCCAAGTGCACTAGTGAGGGCTGTCTTCTTTATTCAATCTACTGATTCGAGTGCTGATCTTTTCCAGGGACACAGTCCCAGGAACATCCAGAAATATCAGCACTCTGGGCATCTCTTAGCGCTGTTGTTGACACCTACAAGTAGCCATCACATGTAGGATGAGTGCGGGTGGCATGGCCTGACTGTAGCTAAGACAAGATTTTACCTCATGATCAGCCAATTCTCACAAAAGGCTATGTGCTGGCAGGAGCAGAGAGAGGGTCAAAAGTTCAGGGGCTTAGGGGAAGGACAGAAACGTGAAGTGTAATGAACAAGCATTTTGCTTGAAGTAATCTTTGGGGACAAAACAGCTGAGCTAATCACATGTCTGGTTTGTCACAGGGGCATCCCTGAGTCTGACTTAAGCCATCTTGGCTAGGAGGTTTCTTTGCAGTAAGTCATTCCACAGACATAAACACGGTGTGTGTAAGGGGGCTCCTTTAATCTTCCCTGTACTCCAAGATTATGGAGCTCTGATCAAATCCAACCTTATCAGAGCATACAGGAAACAGCAGGAACAAAATATTTTAGGTCATGTGGCAATGCATGACTTCAGCAATATTGCCAGTGCATGTCACGGGAGAACCGGATTTGTTTGAGGTATAGAAAAATAATACTAATAAGGTTTTAGCCTAAAGGAATAACTTCAAAGCTGTTTTAGTATTAAAGGTATTTCAGAAGTGGAAATGCCCTCTTAAAATAAGGAGAAGATAAGCTTTATGTTCTACTGATGTAGCAAGTAAACCTGAACTGAACTCCAGAAATCTGTAATAATAGTCATACAGAAAAGGTGACAGTGGAGAGAAAAGATAGCTACTGCCTGAGCAACACCCACTTATTTCAGGTGATGAGCTTAGAACAAGAAACTTCTAAACTTTACATCATTTTCTGATATTTCTTTATTTATGCAAATCAGGGGATGCAGCAAAGAGAATTTTAGCAATGCCAGTAATGAGTAAGTCTTTAGAATGTGGGGGAAATCATATATCATATTTTTACCTAGTGACACAAATAATTTATATGAAAAATAAAGATCATTGAGCGTGTTCAGAATCAGGCACTAATCACCAATCCCTAGGGGATGGTGCTAGTGTGAAGAAAGACAGATAAAGCCATGACTTTGCTGTACTTCTTTCCAGGGAAGAAGAGAGGAGAGGAGAGGGGAGGGGAGGGAGAGGGAGGGAAGGAGAGGAGGAAGGAAGGAATCCAAAAACAAAGAATCAAATGATAGTTATTAGTTGTTATAGATAGTTGATTGTGTGCCCCCAAAATTCATAGGATTCATACTGGGAATCCTCACCCTCAGTGCCCTATAATGTGACTGTATTTGGAGGTAGGGTCTTTAAGAGGTAATTCAGTTAAAATGACATCATTAGGATGTGCCCTAACCCAGTACGACTGGAATCCTTACAAGAAGAAAGCTGGACACAGACAGACACAGAAGGAACAATATGTGAGAGGACGCCCATCTACAAGTCAAAGAGAGAGGCCTCAGAAGAAGCCATCTCAGAACTCTGAGGCCCCAGAAAATACATTTCTATTGTTTAAGCCACCCAGTCCATGGTACTTTGCTAGGGCAGTGCTAGCAAACAGTAATGAGAAGAGTTCTGTGGAAATAAAACCATGATCTGATACCACATGATTGACGGGAAGAAGTCTGGGGGGAGAAGCGCAGCTTGGTTAGAGAAGTCAGTCCAGTGCCATGTGAAGAGATGCCATTGTGATATGGAAAAACCATGCCAAACCCAGGGTAGCCACATTGCTGGGAAAGAAGACGGAATTGTAAAGTCCCAGAGAACACAAACGAGGCCAACATGGCTGAAGGAGGAGGTCATACTTAAATTTGGTTGCCGGGTACTAGGAATATATAAAAGATTAGGAGAATATGCCACGGCCTACAGCCATGGTTCCACTTTCTTCTCACTTTCGGAATCCATACCAACGAATCTTCTAGGCTGCCAAAGCTAGGAACGAGGCAATAACGGAACTGAGAGCCGAGCACCTACCCTTTACTTTCAAAGTATAAATGATAATAAAAACCACACTGAGACTTTGACAAGCTTCATGACCCAAATAGTGTATTCTATTGTCTATCTCAAGCTGATTACCTTTGAAAGATAGAGAAAATAGAGAGCCATATGGAGGAAGCACAAAATAAAGCTTGATTCGGGGAAATACAGGAACAAAGTCATAGAAACACTAAATTAGGTAATTCCTGTTCAAAGGCATGTTTCCAGAAATTGTGTTTATGATCTCAAATAACGTAAGAGAATTAATGCTTAAAAGAAGAAAAAGAAAACTATCACACAAAAAAATGCCTTTTCATCACCTCAACACCCACATAGAGAGAATCAGACACACCATTAAAACACAGCCTAATGGCATGTCTAGGAAAACTTTCAACCTTAGAAAATATTTCTCAGGGCAGGCGTACCAAACCCCTTAAGATCATCAGAAGAAATGAAACTTACACTGAAATTATACATAAGCTCTATCAAGGATTGAAAATACATGACAGATTTCTCCGTCACTTGTCTCTCTCTTTTAAAAAATTTATTTATTTATTTATTTATTTATTATTTATTTAAAAAAGTGAAAGAGCGAGAGCAGGGGGAGGCACAGAGGGAGAGGGGTAAGCAGATCCTGGGCTGAGTGTAGAGCCTGACTCAGAGCTTGACCTCACGACCCTGAGATCATGACCTGTGCCAAAATCAGGGTCCCACGCTCAATGAACTAAGACAGCCAGGTGCGCCCTCCCTCACTTATCCCCAGTCAGGTTTGACCCTCTTGTAATGTACTGTAGTCATCTTAATGGGGGTTGTAAAATGCAGAATATTTTTTGAACTACTTGAATGTTTTCCTCTTTGATATCCCTAACCATGTGACGTACCTAGAGTTAGCCTGAAGCCTCAGTCCACCTAAATGGGAATGAAAAGAGGGTGACAACTTGTTACAGCAAGAGTATAAAGAGAAAAAAGAGATAACCCACTTCTCTCTGCTCTAAGACAATCATTTTGAAAGACCAATTGTGTACAGGAAAAAAAAAGAAATGCTCTAAAATTTCCATACCTTCCATTTTGGAATTGGGATGTAGGCGTGGTGGCCTCAATATGGAAGTTTTATTTTAAAATGTTGGTCAAAGAGCAAGGAGAAGATGGTAAGATTTCTGTCTTTAGAGAAGCAGATACTCAGACATATGTCTGATATCCTTCCTCATAGCCAAAATCACAAAAAAAGAAGAGTTATGTTAAAAAGTTTGAAAAAGAGAGCCTGGGTGGCTCAGTTGGTTTAGCGACTGCCTTCGGCTCAGGTCATGATCCTGGAGTCCTGGGATCCAGGGCTCCCTGTGTGTCAGGGAGTCTGCTTCCTCCTCTGACCCTACCACTTCTCAAACTCACTCTCTCTCTCATTCTCTCTCTCTCTCAAATAAATAAAATCTTAAAAAAAATTTTGAAAAAAATCGAAGATTCTAAAGTCAGTTGTCCTATAAACTACACTGAAGCAAATCTAGAAGCAGCCATTATCAAAATAAACTAAGCAATGAGGGATACACCAGACCTCTAATCCCCATGCAGCATGATATACAAAAACCTATACACCCAGTGGGTTCCCAGAAGATAGCTGAGTTGGGATGATGGGCCTGCTCCTGGCTGTCTCCTGTACCAAAACAGAGGGAGATCCCAAGGCAAAATCTAAGAATCTAACAGACCTGTTTAGAGAGGTTATTGTATTACCAGGAGCCAAGGTTAGCTGGGAAAAATCTGGGCAATGCCTTGACACAACATAGAAACAGACTCACTGTTATTAGTTAGATCATAATCCAGACTAGCTAGGTTCAGCAAGATTCCATAAACTGCTTCATTAATCTGAAGACCCTTCCTGCCCTTCATCACCAAAAAGACACATGTCATTCCCTTTCCCACATGACCAGATGCCAGCTGGAAAAGTTATAGGAAAGAGGACAGAATTCTAAGACTGAGCATTTATCTAAAAGGTTCTTTCATTACACCATTAAATTATCAGTTTGCACTTGAATATTTAGTTGACATCCCCATACACATAATTATTCAGCAAGACATTTATGATGAAAGCACAAATGGCTAATTTTTTTTTATTTTATCTCCTTTTTTTTAAGATTTTATTTATTTGACAGAGAGAAATCACAGGTAGGCAGAGAGGCAGGCAGAGAGGGAGGAAGGGAAGCAGACTCCCCGCCAAGCAGAGAGCCCGACATGGGGCCCGATCCCAGGACCCGGGATCACGACCTGAGCCGATGGCAGAGGCTTAACCCACTGAGCCACCCAGGCGCCCCTAATTTTTTTTATTTTAAAAGAGGCTATATTTTATTTACCCTCGTCTGTATAAGTAACCAAGTGAAGCCACTAGACAAGAGATTGGAGATATTACAGTCTGTGGGCCCTAGTCTTTTTCTTGGACGGCACTACATTGAGTGTTAAAAATGGTTGTCTCTGTAACTTTTTTTTTCTATGTATTTTTACCTGATTCATCTCCAAAACCACTCCACGTCACACATCCTATCTGTAAAAGGTTACTTTGGACAGATTATATCAGGCCTGGCATCCTGGAAGATACACATTTTTTTTTTCCTGGTGTTGTTTTCCTAAGGTCCATGGTGTTGATTAAACTTTAACTCTCAAAGTCTAATCTACTTCCTTGATCTCAAAGTTTTTCAGATGGTGTGGGAGGTGCAAAGGACACTGCCAAATCCACAACAAAATTTATCACATTAAGTTAGCTTTCAGTCAAATTAGACTTATTTACCAAAGTATCACACAAATAACACTGTTGATTATTAACATTAAAAGCTACATAGCCGAGTCATGGGTTTGTCAAAGCACTTAAAAGAATCCTTTCTCTTCCCCTGAGATCCTGAATTTATAATGCTCCTTTTTCAATGTCTCTCTGGCTCACTCACTCTCTTTCTACACCTCCCTCCCTTTTCCTTTCCTTCACAGACACACATATTTTCTCATTAGTTTTCTAATTGGATTCTCTGTTTTTATCTTGTAGACATCAGAAACCTCCCATGGAGAGAGAAGGCTCCCTTTGACGTCCACTTTTATCTTTGGTTTCAAAAGAAATTCTTCATGAGGAGAAAAGACAACCACATGTACTTTTATGTAAAAGCCATGCATTCCTAAATTTTGAAAATAGATAGCATAATTTAGTGTTATGAAAGTATATGTTCTGATCCGGTATTTATTATGTCTCTGAGCAATGAGTCATAAAGCAATTCACGTGAGTATTCCTAGTGGGCTAGTAATAGACCTTACAAAAGTAAAAACAAAAACGAAGTATTTCTTCATTTCTTCAGAGTAATGGCCTCTTTTGAAGTTGTGCTGCAAACACGCAAATGGATAAGGAAACTACAAATGAGAACTGACAAATACAGGAGGTCTTTGAAGGTTTGCTTGGCATATTCTCCATTTTGGAGAGGAAACTACAGTTTCATTTATTATTACACATATATAACTTGTGTACTTCAGCATTATTAACTTAATTAACAAGTTCATCACAAAAAATATCAAATTTGTTAGTTTTTTTTTTAAGATTTTATTTATTTATTTGACAAAGAGAGAGATCACAAGTAGGCGGAGAGGCAGACAGAGACAGAGGGGGAAACAGGCTCCCCACTGAGCAGAGAGCCTGATGGGGGCTTGATCCCAGGACCCTGAGATCATGACCTGAGCTGAAGGCAGAAGCTTAACCTACTGAGCCACCCAGGCACCCCAAATTTGTTAGTTTTATTGACAAATTTAAAAAAGAAACTTTATAGAGCAGTTTTCAAGAACGAATTGCTTAACTGAAGTAGTATGCAATGTCACAGTCATTCAAACTGATGAAGTAGGAAGTGCCATAGACCAAGGTCCTCGGTCTTAGCTCCATTTCTTCAGAGAATCTTGTTATCGTCGTCAATGACCATGTAACTGGTCAGCAATTTTCTCATCTGTTGAGTGGACAAATTAGATTCTGAAAGTCCCTTTCCAAGTCTGCAAACCTGTGGCTCACTACTCCAAACTAATTAATAATGTGAAGAAGTACCTAAACAGGACTACGAGAGTTGGTTACAATGCAAGCAAAAAGAGGGCTTTCTTTTCTCATTTGGATTCTATAAGTGAAGCTATATATTGAGAAAAAAAAAAAAAAAACTTATCTTGTAGGGGACCTGCCTGGTGGCTAAGAAGATAGGTAGGTACCCATGTCCTAATCCTTGGAAGCCGAGACTATTATCTTAGTTGGAAAAAGGGCCTTTGCAGATGTGATTCGGTTAAAAAAAAGTGGAGAGAAGGAGGTTATCCTGGATGGTCCAGCTGGGTTCTGGATACAATCACAGAAAGAGAGAGGCAGAGGGAGTTTAGAGAAGGCACAGAAAAGAGGAGGGGAGGCCATGAGAAAAACACAAAGAGTTGAGTAATGTGGTCTCAAGACAAAGAAAGCAAGGCAGATGGAAGAAGTAAGAAATGTTTTCTCTAATGGAGCATCAGAAGGGAGTGTGGCTCTGCCCACACCTGGATTCAGGTTCCTGGCCTACAGAATTATAAGCCACTCAGTCTCTAGTAATTTGTTAGAGCAGTCTCAGGAAACTTCTACAGATCAGTTCCCCATGAGGAAGACCTTCCCCTTGCTTGACCTTCCACATCCCTTAGGACAACGTTCTTCTCCAGGAGCCGGGGTGGCATCCAAGCAGCTGCTACAGCTAGTTTTGGTCCACACTGCCATCTCTCCCTACGCTTGTCTCTATTTCTGAGCCCTCCTTCTTCAGGCTCTGGTTTTATCCTCATTAACAGCAGTGACTCAAATTTTTCAAAGGCTTATCATCCCATGATGTGTGAAGAGGCAATAGGGGAACATTCCCCAGTTTTCAGAGAAAACTTTTAGAAAATTAGTTTCATGTCATTATACGTAATGATTCATACTATACAAATTGGGGAGAAGCAAAATGCAGCGTTTCCCAAGTATCTCAGCGAAGATTTCCGAACGCTACGCTACTTCTGTCGGCTGTCAACTCTCTTAACTGAACTCTCAGATGTGCTTTTGTCTTTCATTTCCTAACCCTTACCCCTCTGAATGGATAACTGTACTATTTAATCCTCAATAACAGGATTTGTAACTTACACTTTAGCCTTCTCATGAATTGGTTCCTCTTATGTGTTGAATATTGGTATTGATTATATTTCATTATCTTCTTCAGTAGTGGCCTAAACCTCATCAATCAACATTTAAGAAAATAAAAAGCAAGATATTAAGTTGGGTTTTCCAGGAGGCTCCATGTAAAGAAATTATGTCTAAAAAAGAAATTAAAAATAGAGCTTCCCTATGACCCTGCAATTGCACTACTGGGTATTTACCCCAAAGATACAGATGTAGTGAAAAGAAGGGCCATCTGTAACCCAATGTTCATGGCAGCAATGGCCATGGTCACCAAACTGTGGAAAGAACCAAGATGCCCTTCAATGGATGAATGGATAAGGAAGGTGTGGTCCATATACACTATGGAGTATTATGCCTCCATCAGAAAGGATGAATACCCAACTTTTGTATCAACATGCAGGGGACTGGAAGAGATTATGCTGAGTGAAATAAGTCAAGCAGAGAGAGTCATTATCACATGGTTTCACTTATTTGTGGAGCATAAGAAATAACACCGAGGACATAGGGAGATGGAGAGGAGAAGGGAGTTGAGGGAAATTGGAGGGGGAGATGAACCATGAGAGACTATGGACTCTGAAAAACAATCTGAGGGTTTTGAAAGGGCGAGCGGGGGGAGGTTGGGGGAACCAGGTGGTGGGTATTGGAGAGGCACGTATTGCGTGGAGCATTGGGTGTGGTGCATAAACAATGAATTCTAGTACACTGAAAAGTAATTTTAAAAATTTTAAAAAAATAAATCATAATCTATATACTCTCCATTTCAGAAAAAAAAATAATAATCATAAGGTGGTAATTTTAAGGAGAACGATCCATCCAAACCAAAAAATGTAGATGGGAAAAGCACATTGAGATAGTTCTTTCCAAGAAAGGGCTTCAGAAGCACATTGAAGGCTCATTTCCTAGAAGCTGTTAGCCTCACGTTGTTTCATTAATAAACCCAGTAATACTTCTTGGGATAACTACCCCCACTCACCCCATCAGCACGTTGTTTTTCCAAGTGCATTCAATATCATATACGTTTTAAAAGGAATTTAAACTGACTTCCCTCCTAGAAATGAAAAAAAGAAAGACCTTTAAAACACATCAGAGATGATGTGTTCTTCAATTAGTTTTTTTATATTTGGTTTGGATAGGGAAGAACGGAGCAATTTTCACCAACATAATCTCATTAATCTCCAAGTTTTCTATCTGTGAGAGAAAAGCTAGACAGTGGGCTATTTATTTTCTGTTCAGTGGATTCTTGTGCCATTCCCTAGCAGTTTAATGAACAGTTTCTCCAAATCCTGAGAGGAGCTGAAGTGTTTATTTCAGCAAATAATATGTTTGCGGAAGCACACATCATTACAGAAATCTTTCCTGGGAAACTTCCCTGGTGACATATCGTGGCCTCTTAGTCCACTGGGCAAAAGGAGGTCATAAAAAAGCACATGGATATTTTGCCCAATGCTGCAATTTTTCTTCACTAAAAACAGAGTACTGGAATGTACCAAAGCATTTATACCTTTAAATTAATAGAGTTCAAAGCTATGAGTTTTATTTCCAGACAACTTAAATTGATTCATTACTCTTTATTGAAATACACATATTCCAAAAGTACATAGGGCACCTATGAGCTTTTTCAAATGGTACATATTTGTGTTACCAATGCCCAAATCAAGAAATAGACCATGACTGGTACCCAGGAGATACCCTCATGCCCCTCTTTCCATCACTACCTCTAAGCTCATCACTCTTCTGACTTCTGTCCCTGTGGGTGGATTTGTTGTGTTCAGACTTTATACAAGTAGGATCATATAAGGTATATCTTGTTGTGTCTGGTTTCTCTCATTCAACAGGTTTGTGACATAGTTCCCTATTGCTGTGCATTATTATAGAACATTCATTCTCATTCTACACAACAGCATTCCACTGTGTGAATACGCTCTGATTTATTTATCCATTATACCATTGACAAACACTTCGGTAGCTTTAGGTTTGAAACTACTACAAATTGTGCTTTGATGAACATTCTATACATTTTTTGGTAATAATTATGTGTTTCTGTTGGACACCTGCCAAGGAATGAAACTGCTGGGTCGTTATATGTAATTTATATCCATATATATTTTTTTTAATTTCAAATATATATATTCAAGTATATATATATTTATGTATATAGGGGCTGTATGTATTTATATATATGGGTTGTTAGATGTAATTTATATTCATACATATATTCAAATTTAGCGACTAACACTAGTTTTACAAATTGGTTGTACCAATTTTCACTCTTAAGTATTTGAGGGTTCCAGTTGCGTCACATACTTATCAATACTTAGTATTGTTTGTGATTTTCATTTTAGCCATTCTGATAGTTGTGTCCTGTGATGGAATTGAGTTTGATTGGCTTTTCCTTTATAATTGAGTTAGGACACCTTTCATATGTTAATTTGCCATACCTTCGTTGTTGTTCAAGTATCTTATCAATTTTTCTCCTGGGTCCCTCTCCTTTTTCTCTTTCACTTAAAATAGTTCTTGAAAAACCTTGGTGATAAGTACTTTATAAATAAATGTATTGTGAATATTTCTCCTACTCTGAGCATTGCCTTTTCAATCCTTGTAATATGCTATCTTTTGATGAATAAAAATTCTTCAATTTTACTAAAGACCACTGTATAAATTCTTACTTCCATCATGGGCACTTTGTGTGTGTGTCCAATTTAAGAAATCTTTACCTACAAAGGATCATGATGACGTTCTTTTACGGTTTAAAAAAAAAAATAGTGGCTTGCCCTTTGCATTTAGATCGCAAGCCATCTGGAGCTGATTTACTGTGCACAGTATGATACAGGATTGAAGATACTTTTTTCTCCATATGATATCCATCTAGCACTATTTATTGAAAATCATCCTTTTTTCTACTATACTTTGAAAATAGTTTTTTTTTTAATCAACCAGCTATCAATCTAGCCTCTTCCTTTTGAACTCATCCATAATCACAACTTTAAAACTTAATTGGGAAAAATGTTAACCCACTGATAAACAATAAATAACACATTTATTAAGTTTCAGAATTGGAAACAGGATTTAAAAATGGGAAGAAGTAATAGTTCTCTAATTATTTTATTATTATTCTTTTTAACATATCTTTGGGGCATCATTGGCACAGTCAGCTAAGTGTCTGATTCTTGGTTTCAGCTCAGGTCTAGATCTCAGGGTTGTGAGCTTGAGCCCTATGTTGGGCTCCAAGCTCAGCACGGCATCTGCTTAAGATTCTTTCTCCCTATCTCTCTGCTCTCCTGCTCATGCTCTCTCTCTAAAAAAAAAAAAAAAAAAAAATGTCTTTTAAAAATATTTTCAAAGGGGCGCCTGGGTGGCTCAGTAGGTTAAGCCTCTGCCTTCCGCTTGGGTCATGGTCTCAGGGTCCTGGGATTGAGCCCCTCATCCAGCTCTCTGCTCAGCAGGGAGCCTGTCCCCCCCCCACCCCGCCTCTTTGCCTACTTGTGATCTCTCCTTCTCTGTCAAATACACAAAAACAAAATTTTTAAAAAATGTATTTTAAGAAACGAGAAAGTAAAAAAACAAATAAAATAAAGCATGCCATTGACCTATAAAATCATCATTATTATCAACAACATTCTCCTATTCCCTTTGTCCTGGAGTGCGACCTATCCTGAGAACACCTGAAAACAGACAAGATCCTGGACCTCACCCAGGAGTACATGAAGCAATTATCACTTCCTTCAACAGGTACATCTTTTTGCTTTCTCTCATCCATCTATTCAAAATTCCATTTTATTCTCTTATTTCCAAATGTATTGATACTTCCTCCTTTTCCAAATGATCTTTAGCAGTATTTGCCTTAGCCCTGCCAATGGAAATTTAACTAACATGTATTGAACATCGATTAGGCAATGTGGTAGTTGTCTCTTAAAATACTGTTTCTAATATGTAGAGTCAAACAGTCTGCAAAAGAGATCATTATCTCAATTTTACAACTGTAATAATTATTAATACTTTTAAAGAGATCAGAGACTTTCATGAGAATTTGATAAAAGCTATAGTTTTTCTTTCCTGAAAATACACATATACACAAAATGATACGTAACATTACAAGCACTCCTAAGACCACAGGTGGAGAACTTTTTCAACGTAGAATTATTATTCTGTTATGAGGACGATTCTCCACAAGCATCTTTGATGGTTACAACGTGCTGCTTTATTAAGGATATTTCTGCAGTTGCTCTCAGGGCTTAATAAATGATTCCAACATAAAAACATATTAAACAGAATATAATAGGTATCTGTGTTTTAAATCTAGACAAATTTAAGGCACTTCATTTAGTACTAATAAGTTTCTAAAAATCCTTTTAAAAAGAACTGTCATTAAGAATAGACATTTTCTTTGGCTGTATAATGAAGCATGTAGTGGTTGCCCTTCATCGTATCTCTCAGCCACTAGCTAAGAGAAAGACAGAATGCCTTATTACCAGCTTTTTTCAAATAAACAGAAGAACAAAATATAATTGCTTTTGTGTAGTTCTAAGAGAGTACCACAGGTGGTCCTTTCTTTAAAGAATGAAAATGTATTTAATCAACTTGTGTTACAAAAAATGTATCAACTTGTTATGACATTCAGAAAGGCCACATGCAGCGCTCTGTGGGGGGCCGTATATGGGCACTGACACCCACAGAGCCACCCACAGAGCCTCCCACGTCTCAACACTAGCCCAGAACACAAAGCCCGCATGTGGTGTCACCAAGCCAGCTGTGTACTGCAATTAACTGCAACTTCAGTCCTTCCTCTTTGACATCTCCTCACCCAAAAACCTGCTCTTTTTATTTCTTCTTACAGCTCCACGGACGTTAAAGCTGTCATCTCTGACTTCTATCTAGCAGGAGTATTCTTTGCTTCCTCAAAGGATAATCAAACTCCAGGAAAAAACACCCTGCTTCGATGGGACACCAAAGAACCAGTGGATTGATCTCCATGAGCATGTCATTTCCGTAGCATGCTCAAGACGCCTTCAAGAGGTAAAAGTTATTAAAAAAAAAAAAATCAAAATCAAAATTTTTCAGTGTAGAAATTGTATTCCTGGTACTTCCTAAAACAATCCAGTCTCATGAAAAATCCTCATGATTTGAATATTGTATTGAATAGGGCAATTTCTATTTCCTAAGTGACCCTGTCAACAAGAATCCTAGGTCTACCAGACATGAGGATGTTTAGCTGAGTTTTGGCTCTGGCTCTTTGCTACTAAGACTAGTTACTACTTTTGTTTTCAAAGAGCATACACAGAAGGAAAGAAATTAGAGGTCTTACAATCATTTGTAATACACTGGGTAAATACAAATTATGCCACCGTTTTCATTTTACCCAAGTGGGCTTCCCACTGTCTATCCTTCTACTCTCATTCACCCTCCATTCTCCTACTCTTCTTTTAGATTTCAAACCCACATGGACAAGCCCCAGTTAAGATTAAAGCCAACTCTGATTACCTTGACCTGTTCCTGAGAAACTGAATATGGCTAGAACAAAACCACCCAACCAATTCTGACTTTAAATTAATAGTCATGAACATTGAGCAGGCTCTTAAAATTACCTTGCCATCTTACTATTTTCCTCAGCCAATCCACACTGCCTCTCTCTGGGTGGATCATTTATGTTCTACCTTCTCCTAGACCTGTCATTTTCCAAAACCTCCTCCCTGTCTGCAAATATTGTTTTCAATATTTCAATGAGAAAACATGAAAAATTGGAAGGGTACTTCCAGATCTTTCCTTTTCTAAAATTGACAACCTACTGGCAACTACACTCAAGATACTTGGACTTCACTTCTGCCACAGAGGTTTAAAAATAAGCCCTCTGGGGACCTGGGTGGCTCAGTCATTAAGCATCTGCCTTCGGCTCAGGTCATGATCTCAGGGTCCTGGGATCGAGCCCCACATTGGGCTCCCTGCTTAGTGGGGAGTCTGCTTCTCCTTCTCCCTCCTCTCCTACTTGTATTTCCTCTCTCATTGTCTCCCTCTGTCAAGTAAATAAATAAAATCATTTTTAAAAAATTAAAAATAAAAAATAATAAAAATAAGCCCTCCATGGGGCAATTAGGTGGCTCAATCAGCTGACCACCCAGCGCTCGATTCTGGCTCAGGTCATGATCTTAGAGTCATGAGACTGAGGCCTGTATGGGGCTCTTACTCTCAGTGCAGAGTCTGCTTGAGATTCTCTTTCTCTCCCTCCCTCTCCCTTTTCTGTCCCCCAACTCGTGCTCACTCTCACTCTCTCTCTCTCAAAAATAAATAAATCTTTAAAAAAAAAAAAAAGCCCTGCATTTCAGCAGTGGGCCCAATCCTAGTTTGTCTATCAAGGACTTTACTTCTGCAATCACGTACTCTTTTTTCTGCATCATTGCCTTTTCCACTTGAAGGAATTATTTCCATCTTTACACAAACATGTTGTAATATAGTGTATCTAAAAAAAATTAGTAAACATTCTTGACTGTTTATCCCTTATTAGCTTCTTCTTCATTTGTCTTGCTTCCTGTACAGCAAAATTCTGATAAGGAATAATAATGGTTCTGTGCACTTCCTCTACTGCCCTCGTCCAAAGTTGGTGTTCATTTTTACCACTTCACAAAAAGCACTTACCAAGATGCCTACTGATCTCCATGTTGCCAAGTTCATGAATATTTATCTGCCCCATCTACCTCTCCTCAGGGCTTTTAGCACACTTGTTCCTTCTTGAAATAGTTTTGTTCAAATGACTTTTGAGACACCACACCCTTTTTATTCCCCTCTTAGCCTTATTAGCTGATCCTTTATGGTCCTCCCTGACTTTCTGAGAACTCAGCTCTCAGCCTTCATCTCTCATCTCTTCTCTACACTTACTCTCTTTGTGGTTGCAAATATTCCCGGGGTTACTGAATAAGACCTCTGCACTAATACATTATTTTTATCTGGCCCCAGCCTCTCCTCTGAGCTCTGTTCTTGTACATCCAACAGGTTAATTTGGTATTGACTCTTTGATGTCTAATAGGCATAACACACTTAACATCCAACATCAAATTCTTCATTTCCCCTCAAACCTTCTCTTCTCCAAATCTCTCTATTTCAGTAAATGGCAGCAATATTCTTCCAGGTGCCCAGATCAAAGACCCTGGAGTCATCCTTTACTTCTCTCTTCCTTGCTTACCAACATACGATCCAAGAGCAGACTGTGTCATCTTTTTCTTCAAGATGTAAGCAGAACTGAACCAATTTTGGCTTAGTTTCTACTAATACTACACCACTCCTAGTCCCTATTCATTTTCACATGAAATAATGTAGTAGACTCAAATTCTCTTTCTCTATATGTCACACAGAGTCATAAATAAGCATTGGGATTAGATAATCAATCCAAATAAGTGTTTAAAATTATGTAAGATTATATGATTCCTAGACATAAAGCCTTCCACAGATGCCCTCCACACTTAAAAATCTAAACCCTTAACCTTGATCTACAAAATTAGACATGGTCTAGTCCATGGATACCTCTCTGACCTATTATCTGATAGCTCACTCCCTTGCTCGCCACAGTCTAGTCACTGTTTCTTCCAAGAACTCAACAAGCACATCCCTGCAGGACCTTTGTCCTTGCTAGCCCCTCTGCCTAGGTTGCTCTTCCTCCAGACATGCACTTAACCCCTTCAGTTCTCTTAGGTCTTGCACCTTCCCAGGGAAGCGATCACTTCTACTGTACTTGCAGTCATAGAACTTTGACCCATTCTCTGCCTGTTAATTTACTTCTTTCATATCACTTACTACTACCTGATACTGTTTCACATGATTATTTTATCCATAGTTAAAATATAAGCCTTCTGGAACTGGCGTGGTACAGTTAAGCATCTGACTCTTGATTTTGGCTCAGGTCATGATCTCACGGTTATAAGTTCGAGCCCACATCAAGCTCCACGCACAGCGGGGAGTCCACTCGAGATTCTCTCTCCCTCCCCCTCTGCCCCTCCACCTTGCACATGTACTACCTCTCTCTGTTTCTCTCTCTCAAAATAAATAATTTCTTGTTACATATAAGCTTTATAAGTGTAGGGATTATGCTAGTTTTATTTATTGTTATAGTTTATAGTGGCTATAACTGTGCTCCATTGAAAGCTGAAAATCATTCAACATTGGTTAAATGTCCAAATGTGTCCTGAACCCTAACATGATGAATCCATTAATTATTATTCAGAACCAAGACTATGTATCTATCTACATCAGAAACAGTGCAGGCAATAAATAATTTCATTTTTTGGCAAGTAAAACAAATATTTAGAGAGTTTTAGAACAAAAGGGAGTTAACTGCATTCTTGAAACTTAATTCATTCCAATTAAAGAAAGTGCATGCTGAAATAGCGACTTCAGGGGCAATTGCTGTCAGGAAGTAGCCGCCTTCTAGAAATAAAATAAATTCCTTTCCCTAAAGCAAACTACACAGTAAGAAACTATTTCTAAAGTAGGAATAACATTATCAAAACTTACATAGCAATTTTTTAAAATAAATTTAACTTGATTTCTGCTAAGGGCTCATGACTTCAATAAAGTAGAAAAGCCTCGTTTCCTAAGCGAACTGTTTGTGCACAGCTGGAGTTACATGGTGAGCACTCAACTGTCACCTAGAAGCATCTATTTGATACACTGTGGGTAACAATGGGAACATTACTAGACATGACTCTAACTCTTCCGGAAATTTTTCATAATGTCCTTGGTTATTATCTTGCCATAATAATGGCCTATAATTGTTTGAGTTATTTCAACTCATTCATATAATAATAACACTTATTTTTAAGGTAACTCGGAGTTTTTCCATTATGTAAGAATCTCAATTATTCTGTTGTAGCCTTCAAATCAACAAGTATCAAAAGTAAGTTAATGTCAAATGTTGATTTTCTAATACTCATTAGTGTTCCTTTCTAAATCACTGCTATCTAGGAATACAAAGCTATGGTCCTATGAACTTTTAAACACTAATGCTACCGGTCATATATAACGATGAACTTGCATTCGGGATTAACTTAAAATCCCAACAAATAAATTTCTGAGGGTCAGAGTATATATCCTATGCCAGTTAACAGTATTACTTCAAAGTTAAATTAAATCTTATTTGGAAATAAATTTTGCATTTCTACTTTTAACTCTTTACTATGGAGTGTGGCTTCAATAAAAGGGAAGACTCTCAGTTTGGCTGAGTGCTAGGAAAATAAAATTGGAACCATGAGTGGAGATAGAAATGAACTTTGTTCTCTTATAAGATAATACTTGACTCATGCCAATATATAAATGCAGACTTTAAAAAGTTTATACAAACATTTCCCTAGGTATGTTCTATGAAATTAGTCATAAAAAAAAAAAGGATTTGGAAGTATTGGGAGGAAAATCTTTGAGACAGGACTAAGTCAACGTGGGTACTGCACAAGAGAAGGAAAGAGGTAGAAGTGGTCAGAGGTGAAATGGGGAAGAGCCATGTGTTCTTCTCAATAATTACTGTGGGGTGTGTGATGTATTTTCCCTTATCCTTCTCCTTTGTGCCATTTTAAGTAGAAGATATATTGTTGCTAATAGTGACACCTGCATGGGTTGATTCCTTTGGGAAAATGGGACTGACTGTGCCACCCTGGTGAATGAGGGATTAATGGAAGAGGTAAAGAAGGAGGAAGTGCTGATGACTGAATCGGGTATTCTTTTCGATTCACCCCTACTTTCAGAATTCAGCAAGGCAGTACCACCTTTCACCAAAAAGCTATTGTCCCAACACAAAATAACCCTGGAACAGTTTGAATATCATGTTCATGAAATTTATTTTAAAAATGAACTTAAGGGGCACCTGGGTGGCTCAGTCGGTAAAGTGTCTGCCTTCTTCTCAGGCCATGACCCCAGGGTCCTGGGATGGAGCCTAGCATCAGGCTCCCTGCTCAGTGGGGAGCCAGCTTTTCCCTCTCCTTCTGCTGTTGCTCCCCCTGCTGATGCTTTCTCTGTGTGTGTCAAATAAATAAAATCTTCAAAAACAAAAAACAAAAAACAAGACCAAAAAAAAAAAAAAAAACCCTGAACTTAAAAATGGACTTCATTTCTTGGGGAATTAAGCCCACATTGTAACGTTATAATTTATCCAAGACTTAAAATAGATTCATTTGAACACATTGTTGAAGAAATTCATTAATGATTTAAATGTATGGTGAATTCTCAGCTACATTTCATCCCATTAGGATAACAAATGGATTTCATGCCAAAAGTCCCTCACATATGGAAGGATGCATACTTCCCTTCCACACTATTCACTTTATGAGGATTTCACCCCTCCAATAAAATTGTGCCAATGATTGATGATTTTGTGATCTAGCAGGGTATGTGTTCTCTTACCCAACACTGAAAACTGCTTCATTGTTGGCAAAATAAAGTTAAACAGACGAGTCATGTGACTCACAAGAGAAGGCATCCACTGTTCTTCCAACAACTGAATGTCCAAGTCTACATGGATTCAAATCAGGAAGCTATGATATTCAGTTAACCACCCAAACCCACATCACCAGCTTAATACATACAGGCATAGGTGGCAAAAGTCATGCAGAGGATGGTAGAAAAGAAGCATTATCATCTCTCAATTCATTTTTTCTGGAAATAGGATTCATCAGGCACAGGGAACAGCTCCTGAGAACTAAACAACAGAGAAATAAGGAGCGTTCGAAGGACTATCTATAAAAAAAGACTGTCCTTTTTACGACTCTCTTGTACCATGGTTTGGAGAGGTATTTCTTTGGGGAAAGGGAGAGAGAAATGGAGAACCAATATGAATATATAGTTTGAGTCATATAGACAATGTATGTGATGGGGAAAGAGTTTAGGAGAGCAAAGAACAGAGAAGTAGCGGAGTCATGCATATGCACAAATGTAACTGACCAGAAGGGGGAATGTTAAGAGTGACCACCATCCAGTTACATGGATAGAAATAGTCGCTCTTCCCATCCTGTGCTTAAGTTCTACACTTAAAACAATCTTTTAACTCTTAATTCAATAATTGGCAGGATACGTGCTGTCTAAAAATGGTCCGTGACTCAGAGGGACAGCTCTTTCTTCTCGGTTTCCCTTTCTCTCAAATGTATCCCAAATGATAAATGTAGAAATCCAAACTACTTTGTCAATGAAGATTACTTTTGTCAACAATTTAAAACAGAAATTCTTAGCTTAGGATATATTTTTTAAAAACCCCACAAAACCATCATCTTTACCACCTGTAATCCATTTGTTTCCACATTTTATAGGAGAGAATATTGCTATTAGGTGTATGACATTTATTATGGTTAACTGCCATGTTTTACAAGAACCAGAGTTTACAGCTACTACAGGGAGGTACAAATAGGAAGAATGACCAAAGTTAAAGGTAAATAATTTATTTCTCCTCCCACAATAGTAAAGGAAATTCTTCAGGGCTTTCTATAGGTTATTTTAAGGTCAACTTCTGTTCCCATATTTATAAGACAAGATTTGTGCCTATATACACAGATTTTAAAAAAGACTAGGAGTATTTCCCCCAGGTATGTTCTATATAATTTTTCTGTGATATGTTAGCAAATGTTCTAGAGATAAATGGATCTTGCTCAACTAACTTTGCAAGCACTAAATTTTGTTTTTGTTTTTGTTTTTACTTCAGATCTTCTCAGAAGATGTGACATGCTCAAACATTTAGTAAATTTCAAAGGCAATACACTGTGTAGAGTTTCAGGTCTTACTTGATCAGGAAACCACTGCAGCGAGTATCCATTCTGTGATATTAGTGTGCTGCAGAACACAGTTGGTAAATGCCATTCTATTTATTCATGAAACAGATAAAACTTGAACAGGTAAATTTATAACCGCAGACATATACACTTGTTATTTCTAGGATGTCATGTGTTAGAGATCATGAAAGAGAGCAGATCTACTCTTTTAATCATAACACAAACTGAGAGTTCGTTCGTCTGTGCATGTAGAAATGGAGTTATTCTCTGCAGGTTGATGGAAACTAATGAATGGCCTATTCTTTCAATGAAGACTTAACTTTTTGCCTGACAGTTTCTATAGACCAATATGAATAAAGTTCATCAGCCCTTTAATCCACATCTTTTTTAAAAAGGAAAGCTAGGACAGATGAAGTAGGATTTTAGATTATAAGCTTGTGATGGGGGTCATGATGTAATTTAGAGTGAAGGTTATTTGGAAAAATGCAACATAACCTAGTTTAGTGATCACTGTGAAATTATTCCAATCATAAAATGAGAGTCAGGCATTAAATAAGCCAATCGTCACCTCTAATACATACAAAATTAGTTAACATGCAAAGTATAACCTAAATGATATGTAAGGTTTGTCTTCCCATTTAGGGAAACTATTGAAGTATATATTTCCTTAGATAATACTTCAAAATACAGCCTATAAAATATGTTATCTAGGCAAGCACAATGTATCTTCATATATGAAGCTTCCATTGAAGTAACTTAGAAGTGTGTGACCTTGGATAAAGTGCTTAACTTCAGATGCATCTCAGAGCCCTTAAAAGTAAAAAGTGAAAAATAAAACACACACACACACACACACACACACACACACAGAGAGTTATTTCAAAGATTAAAGGAGTTAACATGCATAAAGCCTTTAGGACAAATCTTGGCACGGAGTAAATTTTAAAACTGCTTTAGACAATTTCATCATTATCATTATTACATGCTAAGTCCTATGCTACTTAGTGGGGATGCATACACCAAGAGCACGACAGAAGTTCTCTGCTCTGGTGGCTCAGTGGGTTAAAGCCTCTGCCTTCGGCTCGGGTCATGATCCCAGGGTCCTGGAATCGAGCCCCGCATCGGATGGACTCTCTGCCCAGCAGGGAGCCTGCTGCCCACCCCACCCCCGCCTGCCTCTCTGCCTACTTGTGATCTCTATCTGATAAATAAATAAAATCTTAAAAAAAAAAGAAATTAACAGTTCCCTGGGAGCAAGACATAAATAAGTCCAAGATACAACTGCAAATCTAAAAGCTACTTTTGTATCAACATGGACGGCACTGGAAGAGATTATGCTGAGTGAAATAAATCAAGCAGAGAGAGTCAATTATGGTTGACAATTATGGTTTCTCTTATTTGTGGAGCATAACAAATAGCATGGAGGACAAGGGGAGTTAGAGAGGAGAAGGGAGTTGGGGGAAATTGGAAGGGGAGGTGAACCATGAGAGACTATGGACTCTGTAAAACAATCTGAGGGTTTTGAAGGGGCGGGGGGAGTGGGAGGTTGGGGGAACCAGGTGGTGGGTATTAGAGAGGGCACCGATTGCATGGAACACTGGGTGTGGTGCAAAAACAATGAATACTGTTACGCTGAAAATAAATAAATTAAAAAAAAAAAATTGGGGGGAAAAAAACCTCTAAAGAAAACAATGTACTGCCATCACACATCAGTAGGGGGCCCACTGTATCTAGGTTGGCTAAAGGGAACACCTCAGAAGAAACTTTCATGGATATTTAAAGAGCAAACAGGGACACCTGGGTGGCTCAGTGGGTTAAGCATCTGCCTTTGGCTCAGATCCTGATCTTGGGGTCCTGGGATGGAGCCCTGTGCCAGGCACCCTGCTTAGCAGGGAATCTGCTGCTCCCATTTCATCTGACCCTCCCTACCTACCTCTTTGTGCTCTCTCTCTCAAATAAATAAAATTTAAAAAAAATAGAAAAGAAAGAAAGAAAGAACAAACATAAAGAACGATAGGTGCCAGCCATGCAAAGAATCTGGGAAAGCATATTCCAGGTAGAATAACAGGACATAGAAGTGCCTTGAAATAGGAAGCAATATAGAGAGCCAAGGTCCCAGCAGAAATAAGAGATACAACCAAGCTAGGCTAATTAGAGGAACAATTAATGAAACAACTGCTGACAAAATTGTGAGCAGGGAATGCAGCAGCATGGGCCTAATAAGAGAGGTACTCTATATACTCCAAGCCAAAAAGATGAGAGAAGGCACATGTTACCAGAACCCAGAAGGAAGGAGGCTGAGAGGCCTTGACCAATTAAAGAAGAGAGCCAGCCAGAGGTGAGTGCACAGGGAGGAAACCAAGCAAGAAATAATCTCTTCCTCAGATCTCCTGCCAAGACACCCTACTAGTTAACCCAGGGACCCCCAAGGCAAGGAAACCACTGATTTAGTCTATAAAGGGCAGCCTCCCAGGGCAGAGAGCAGGTTGGAGAAAGGACAAAAGAACAATTGGCACAAAGATAAGAAAGATATCCAGCACTGTGACTTGGATTAGGGTGGGAACAGCAGAGATGGAGAGAAGTGGGCACATTCAAGTTGAAGGTAGAACTGAGAGGACCTTCTTATGGATTGGATGTTTGAGTAACAGGAAAGGTGAACCAAAGCCAATTACTAATCTCCAGCTTGAACCACAGGCTAAATGCTCCTCAGTGGGCCAGACTGGGAAGCAACAGATTTGGGAGGGGAAAGTCAGGGGTTCCATCTTGGTTATGCTAAACTTGAGATGACTCAGAGACATCAGGTGAAGATGGCAAATAAGCAAAAAAATCCCTAAGCCCTCGCTCAAGAGAAGTGGCTTTACCTTGCAGTAGGGTCATCAAAATGTGTTGGTGGTTAACAGCACACCATGAGAATTGATGAGAACACCTAGAGAGAGTGTGTGAGTGAGAAAAGGTTGTCTCTGATTTACTCAGATCATTCGCACATATTTCAACTGAGTTTAAAACAGAAATACAATGTTTTGTGCCATAGACACCTTTGGTGGTACAAAAAAACCAAGGGACCCCATTTCAGAATAAGTTTTCTAGATGCACAAGGTACAATCCATGGGACAAAAAAGGAAACATTTTTGAAAAATGCTTATCAAAATATAAAAGTCTGTAATAGAATAGGTTACTTATTTTTAATGCACTAGATATCTATGGAGTTGGGTCTTGGAACTATCATAAATTCAAGATAATGATGAGAATAAAGATATTTTCTAGTATCTGTAACTGGAACACACATATAAAAAGTACGTTATTTCTGCTAATGACAAAGACACTGGCATCCCCATCCTATCATGAGTGGACCTACACTCAAAATGAAGGCAATATGCACTGTTAGTAGGGGACACCCCCTACCCTCAAGGAGGTCACTGTGTTGGTACTGGGAGTGGGGGAGGGTGAAGAAGCCTTGTAAGTCATCAGATCATCACACTGTGTGGGGAGAACACTGGTGGGGAAGGAGTGCTCGCTGAGTGAAGGGAGACCATGGAGGCTTCAGGAAGTCTTCTCACAGGTGTCTCTCCAGCCTTAATGGTAATCAAGTGTGTGTCTGGCGCTGCATACAAAGTAACAAAGTAAGACCATGAAAATGCATATGGAACTGGGGACAGAGCAATCAAACGCAGCAACGGCAGTTATTCTATGCACTGGCCTTGTTGCACTATCTCTTCTCTCAGAAAGGCAGAGAAATTGCAGGTGTCTCACAGTTGCCATGTCTTCCGCTCTCTCAAACAGCATCCTGACCTGACCAACAGAACCGGAACATAAAGATTTTTCTGAACGTGCTAATGGCTCGCTGTGGAACTTACTTCACCTAGATCACTGCATGGTTTGGTTCCCTGTTACATCTTGCTACGTATCTGTATCTATATATAATATCTTGCTATATATTATATATCTTGCTATATTAATATTATAATATTAACATCATATTAATATCTTGCTATATATATATATATGTGTATATATATATCTTGCTATATCTGTCTCTTGCTTAAGAATGTATTTCTTTGGGGCACCTGGGTGGCTCAGTGGATTAAGCCTCTGCCTTCAGCTCAGGTCATGATCTCAGGGTCCTGGGATCAAGCCCTGCATTGGGTTCTCTGCTCAGCGGGAAGCCTGCTTCCCCCTCTCTCGCTGCCTGCTGCTCTGCCTACTTGTGATCTCTCTCTGTCGAATAAATAAATAAAATCTTTAAAAAAAAAAAAAAGAATATGGAGTCTTTATGATGTGGATTAACTAATGTACTCAGCACATTTAGTGAGTCATTACCATGCACCAGTGGCTTGTCCAGGTCCTGTGGAAATAGCTGTGAACAAGAATGCACAGCGGTCATCCACCTTACTTGTGATGGAGTCTGACAACAAAGTAGCATTCTCTCCTAGGAGTAGAATTTCAAGCAGTGGTAAGTGCTGGGGGAAAAAAGCATGGAAAGAGTGAGAGAGAGAGAGAGAGGCTGTTTTGTATTGGGCCATAGGGAAGGACTCATTGACAAGGTCACACTATGCTAAGCAAAATAAGTCAATCAGGAAAAAGACAATTATATGATCTCACTGATATGTGGAATTTACGAAACAAGACAGAAGAAGATCTTAGGAGAAGAGAGGAAAAAATGAAACAAGATGAAACCAGAGAGGGAGACAATCCACAGAGACAACTGTAGGAAACAAACTCAGGTGGCTAGAGGGGAGGGAGATGAAGGGATGGGACAATTAGGGAGGGTATGTGTTGTAATAAGCACTTTATATAATACCCAGTATTATATAAGACTGATGAATCACAGACCTCTAGCCCTAAACAAATAATACATTATATGTTAATTGAATTTAAATTTTAAAAAATTTAAAAAAAAAAAAAAGAATGTATTTGTTGGGGCATCTGAGTGGCTTAGTCAGTTAAGCATTTGCCTTTGGCTCAGGTCATGATACCAGGTCCTGGGATCGAGCCCCACGTCGGGATCCCCTCTGCTTCTTCCTCTCCCTCTGACCCTCCTCACCCACCCATGATCTCTCTCTTTCTCATGCTCTTTCTCACACATGCTCTCTCTCTCAAATAAAATCTTAAAAAAAAAAAAAGCATTTGTCCTCACATGGTTGTAGCTATGATTGTCACCTTGACTCACATGTCCCTGTGTCCCTCAATAGCCGTCTTATTTAGTGACCTAACACAACCCTTCCCCTTGTATATGCTACAAAAATTGATCCTTGTGGCTCCATCTTCCTATTCCATCCCCATCTTCGGTTTAAGTTCCCTGACGTCTCCACTGAGAAGCTAAGACCATAGAGTGGAAACTCTCTTTAGATGTTGCACTCCAACATAATATCCTGCTTATCTCTGAGAACAGTGACACCGTCACAGTCTATGTCCTAACAGCAGGCTAGAATGAGCTCCGTCACTCAATGCTGTTGGCACTGCAGCTGGGTAAAGCCTTTTGGGGACACCAAGCCAAAGCCTCAAAATAACACCAGGTCCTGCCTCTTCTCGGACTGTCCTACCCCTTCAGCTACCACACCTTCTCATTCTCTGCCAACCACACCTTCCTCTTTGGGTTCTATCTCATTCATTATTTTCTTTCTTCCATTTTTAAGTTTCTTTACAGAGTGACATAGGTAGGAAAATGGGAACCTGCCAGGTAAGCACAGGTGAGATAGAGAGGATGGATTCAAGAAAATACTTGGGAGGTGAGATATAGAGGGATGAGAGGACACCAGGTAATAGGCTGAGAAAGGCAACATAAGTTAAACAGATAAATAAGTAAGAAATACAGAGAAGAATGTCCCATGGTACATAAATTAATGCAGTTTGGGATTTTTAGAATGCTGAGTGGCTGTGGTGTAACCATGTAGATGAGTTGAGAAAGCAGCGAAGAATCTCATTCCAAGAAGTCAAGAGTCATGAACGAATGGGAGGGTGTACATTGGGCCAGGGATATGTATTATGTCTCCCAGGAAAATTAAGGCACACACAGCTGTGGGTTGAGTATAGGATGCTAAAAAACACCAACATGTCGAATTATTATGATGTTGTTATGAACAGTCCAAGTTTTATCTACTAACAATGCAGAGATTTCTGGAAAAGAAGAAAAAAAAGAAGTTGACTTAAGGGGGTTACCATTACTATTTTTTGCTTTCAAGTGTGTTTCTGTGTAATAGGATAGCGACTGAAGATCTGCAGTACATTTTATTTTTTTAATAGGATCCCTCCTCAGTGTGAAGCCCGATGCAGGGCTTGAACTCGTCACCCTAAGATCAACACCTGACCTGAGATCAAGGGTAGGTGCTTAACCAACTAAGCCACGCAGGCATCCCAGTCTCCAGTCCACTTGAAAATAAACTAATGCCTGAGCTGCCATTATAGGACCATAACACATACTCTTAGACAAGGCAAGGAAAATTCCCATGCTTGTGAGCCAAAATCCCATTCCAAGGCAGGACATGGATCAAACTGCATTATATCATCAAGTGTTCAGCACTACTTTTTTGCCAAGAGCTAGCTTTTCCAGCCTTGCTTCCAACAGGGAACAGTTTCTAGCAAGGTCGTCAAAATTCATGACTGTAGACGCTCAACATTTCAAGATTTCCTGGTGCTTCCAGGCTTTTGCACAGAATGTTCTGTCTGCATGGAATCTTTCCCCTCCATTCTCTCCTCTCCTCACTGCTTAACCTTCCCTGACCTAGAGGGTCTTTTGTTTTCTGCTATCATCTATGAAACTGAAGCAGGCTATTTGTTAGCTGGCAAGTAAAGTAAAACCTCAGACCCTTCAAAGACCCTGATGGAAGGAAAGATCAACAAGTCCAAATACCCTAGCAAAATACCTGCCTGCTTTCTGACGTCTGATACTCCATCCCATTCTTGAATTTACTCTGTACCTTGCTAAACTCCAAAGAGTCCCAGAGGGAAAAAGATGAAAATAATTATCACATAGGGAAAAAGATGGGGGGTGATGCTCCTGGGTGGTTCAGTCAGTTGAGCATCCAACTCTTTATTTTGACTCAGATCATGATCTCAGGGTCGTGAGATCAAGCCGCATGTTGGGTTCTGCACTGGGTGTGGAGCTGGCTTAGAATTCTCTCTCCCTCTCCCTCTGCCCCTCACCCTGTTTGGTCTCTCTCACAAAAACAAACAAACAAACAAACAAACAAAAACACTAAGTTGAATTTTTTTAAAAAAGATTATAAGGATATTATAGAAAGGATACCCCTGAGCTACCAGTGAAGGAAATGACAATATAAAAAGGGTCCAGAATTACCCAAGGTAAACTTGCCTCAATCAAATTTTTATCTTGATTGACACCAGTATTTCTGTTCTGGCTTAACCATTTTTATATTTTCAGCATTCATTCTGGAATTTCTGTAAATTCACTAGTCTCACACTGCAAAAAATACCTATAAACCACATTTTTTTCAACTTTTGATAAAATAACGTCTTTTTAGTTCATTTGTTACAAAAATTCTTTTGTAACCAAGAAGGTTTTGGTTTCTACCATCCTAGTATGCTTTAACCTTGCAATAATTTAAAGAGGTGAATTCCTAAATCAGCAAGTGGGGTTAATCAGTAAAGGAACTAATACTGCCTGACAATGATACAGTTTTTTATTTGTACTGAAAAAGTCTTAAATCACTATTAGAGAATAATGTTAATAAAAATAAAATTAAAAAAATAAAATTCTTACCAGTAATATTTTCTATTTATCATTAAAAAGCTCCAAACATTTTATGGATATTATCATAATTAATGCTTACATTAACCTTGGGAAATGAATAAGCAAATAAATTATTTTCTCTACTACATAATGAAGGACCTGAGACACCACCCTATCTTTCAGTCATTTTCCTAAGGAACATAGCTTTCTAAACTATAAACAGAACTCAACACTTGACCACACTGCCTGTATCTGGATAGAGTCTATAATAAGGACCCACGGGCGTAATGATAGGAGAGTTTCTACAAATTTTAACAGCTTTCTGAAATATTTGCACTGGAAGCCTATATTTGTGCTTCTAATCACCATGAATTTGGCAGTCATATTCAGGTAACTATTTCTAGCATTCTGTGTATGGGAAAATATACATGTGTCAATTCTGTAGTGACAAAGTGTGTGTGTGTGTGTGTGTGCACGTGTGTGTATTTTAATTAATTAATTAACACATTAGTTTTCATTCTAAGGTTTTAAAATTTTTCCTGGGATTTCAGCGCTGTGGTCTGGGAGTTCCTGTAGTCAATGCACTCTTAGCAGAACTTGGGAGCTTCTGATCAGAAAGATGGAAATTTAAGAATGAAATAGGAAAGCTAAGCCAATCTTGGAAAGAGTGAGGGAGAGTGCATTAAAATTGCACCTCAGGGGTGCCTGGGTGGCTCAGTGGCTTGAGCCTCTCCCTTCGGCTTGGGTCATGATCTCAGGGTCCTGGGATCAAGCCCTGCATCGGGCTCTCTGCTCAGCAGGGAGCCTGCTTCCCCCTCTCTCTCTCTCTGCCTACCTCTCTGCCTACTTGTGATCTCTCTCTCTGTGTCAAATAGTTTAAAAAAAAAAAAAACTGCTTCTCAGAGTGTGCTTCCCAGGGAATGGACGTGCAACGGGTGATCCTGGGAAAGGTCAAGTCAGAAAGCGATAAGTTGGAGCTTTAGAACTGGATCACTTGCTACCCACTGGCAATCAGGACCTTCCCTGCTAGTGACACATGGGGCACTACAATCTCTGGCACAAGTGGCAGGTCCAGAGTGACACTCTCCAGGTGTCATGGGGATGATATGGCAGTGGGGGGAAATATGTTCACTGGTGCATTGTGTGAAGTATCTGAGAAGAAGGAGAGGCATAGTAACAATAAATAAGACCATGCCATTGGGTGGTTCTTAGTAAGAAGGATGGGTATTCCAAGAAAAGATGAAGAAAAGCTAAGAGGGGTTGGTCACTGATGGATAGTTAAGTGAAAGTCATAGGGCCTCCTTGCCAGCTGGCAGTCACTAATCTCTTGCAGAGGGTAAAGAAAGTTGAAGGTCAGGGTCAAGACTTAATATTTGGAGTAGCTGAAGTCCAAAGAAAGTTAAACCATCAATCAAGGCAGTTCTGTCCTGCCAAACTGAGAGCTCTCTTTGTTAAAGCAGCAGCTCTCTAGGGGACTCAGCACAGACAAGACACTGCTGTGTACCCACTCCATGCAAGCAACTTAGTTAGTTGGGCCAATCAAATGGCAGATTCCATGGTATTAAAGTTTCTGGTGGTGGGTAAAGATGACATGTGGAAGTTATGGAAAGTTTCAGTGACATCACAATGCAAACTAAAGGTCTTGAGCAAAGTGATGTTCTCTGGGGCTTCTGAAAAACAGTTCTTGGCATGCCACTAAGATAGAGAGCTTGCCCCTGGGTAACTTAGTGATCTTGCTGCCATATTTACCACCATGAGTAAGGGATTTTCAGACACAACTCAAATGAAAAAGCGGGCCAGCAACAATTATTGTTAAGATGGGTAGAGTAGGGGTGCCTAGGTGGCTCTGTAGGTAAAGTGCCTGCCTTTGGCTCAAGTCGTGATCTTTGGGTCCTGGGATTGAGTCCCACATTGAGCTCCCTGCTCAGCAAGGAGTCTCCTTCTCTCTGTTTCTCTCCCTCTGTCCCTCCCCACCGCTTGTTCTCTCTCTCTCTCTCTCTCTGTGTGTGTCAAATAAATAAATATATTTTTTTTAAAAAGAGAGAAATAGGTGAAGCACCAGCAGAACCAACCATCACAAGCAAAATGCATGAGCTTGTAGACCACATTTCCATATCATCACTGTTGCACGAGAAGCTCCCCCTCGGCTCATGCCTATAGCCGTTATGAAGTATCTTTTACAACCAGAGGACTGAAGAAGAAAAGCCTGAGCTTGGGTCAGATGCAGGTCAGCCTGGTACATGAATGCAAGTTAAAAGCAGGCAGCTGTGGGGGAGACAAGTTGGAGGGGAAGTAGGAGGGGCGCTGTTTCAACCTGTACCCTAAAGTGAGCTGATTACCTAAAAGAACTCCGATCACCCATGAAATCAGCCTGAGATCAGAATTATACACATCTGGATATCTACAGGGGCAGAAGACACAAGTGGGCAGGTAAAGCAGAGTGGGAACATCTGACTGATATTGGAAGATGAACAAAAGGGGGAGGGAGCCACCAGAGGAGACCCATTGCAAAGTAATACCCCTAATACGAGAGTGCCCTGAGTCTGGGGACCGGCATTAACTTGGAGACTGGTTGAAAGCCTCAAAAAAAGCAAAGGATTGTGGGGGGATATTGTGGGAATTGGGGTAGATAGGGACAGGGGCTTAAGTCCCCGGACCCAGGACAGCCTCCCCTGGCACTGAGCCAGAGAGAGTGCGGGCGGAGAAACCAGGTCTTGGTCCCTGAGCCACCAGCACGCCCGAGATTGCGTGGGGTCCGGCTCCTGTGAGGGCTTGGGAGCCTCACCAGATGGCAGAACGCTGAGCCATGCTACAGAGCCTGAGATGCGCGTGCCCCTCACCCTCCCCTGAGAGAGGTGCAAGAAGACCCAGCCCGGCGCTCTGAGAACCGCGCCATTGTTTCAGAGCCTGAGACGCATGCGCGCCCCAAACCCTCCCCTGAAAGAGGTGCGCGCAAGTCGGGCGCTCTTAGACCCAGAAAGACCAGGCACTCCCAGCCCGGGCCAGTGGGAAAATCTCAGTGTGCGATCGCTGCTTGGAACCTCTCTGGTGGTCTGGAGCTGCCCACACAGCTGCCGCAGCCGTGGTTTTGGGTACAAGCAGAAGATCCTGCGTCCCCAGGGACCGTGAATCGGAACCTGCTCTGCCAGCAGCCAAGGGGGAATTTATATGGGCTCTGCAGGACCCACAGGAGACCAGACTGAGGCTTCTCTCTGAGAGGGAGGTCAGGGTGCAGTTTGCTTTCCTCTAAACCTACAAAAACCATCAAAAGTGATCAAGGCGAGAGAAAAAAAAAGTGAACAAACATAAAAACCTCCAGAGAACAAAAGCCTGTAAAACTGGTTTCCACAGAGCCCACCCCCTTGAGTGGGGAGGGAGCACTTAATTCAGGGAACATCATAGACTGAAAACCCACATGGCAGTCCCCTCCCCCAGAAAACCAACCAGGAAAGGAAAAAAAAAAAAAAAAAAGACTACAAGAAAACAACCACTACATCATAGGACAACTTATTTTTAACTCATTCCCACTATTCTGGTTCATTTTTTTATATATAGATAATTTTTTAACTTATTTACCATCACAGTGAGATGTCCGGTACATCAAATTCCATAATAACCTTCTAACCTGAACTTTTTGATACATACACCTGTGTTTTTCTTTTGCATTTCTATTTTTTTAAATTTTTTTTTTAATTTTAGTTTAGTTCAGTCTAGTTTATTCCTTTTTTATTTTTATTTTCTAATATTCATATAGAGTTAAACTTCAAGGTAATCCCCTTTCCCCAATCAATGCTACCCCTATAGGTAAACCAATTTTTAATCCCCCTTTATCTTAAGAAAGTTGGGTCCTTTAACAATGATATCAAGATACATCCAGGAAGAATCAAAACAGCTTTCCTCACCCACACTGAGAATTTGTACCCACTCTCCCATCTTTTTCTTCCACCAGTGTTTCTGTGTTTTTGTGTTTGTCCTGATAGTATATAAATCTTATGCTTGGGGTTCTTTTTGACAAGGTTCTTCCTTTATTTGCATATATATATATTTTTTTTTCTCTTGTCATATACTTTTATCAGTCTTTTTGTTTGTCTGTTTTTGTTTGCATACTTCATATATCTTACCTTGGGGACCATTTGGGCCGAACCTTCTCTTTTATCGTCCCTTTTTTCCCTGTATCTCTCTCTCTCTTTTTTTTTTTTTTCCTTTTCTTTTTTCTCTCATTTGGGTGGGGAATCCTGATTGCTCAGAAGTGTTCCAGGGTGCACCTTGACTGCACCACGGTCGATACATCCAGCTACATCCATTCAGCCTTCTCTCACCAAAATGACTAGGAGGAGGAATGCCCAACAGAAGAAAAATACAGAGGATGGGCTTTCTGCAACAGAGCTAATGGCTATCAACATAGACAATATGTTGGAAAGAGAATTCGGGCTAACAATTATCCAGGCAATAGCTAGGTTGGAGAAAGCCATGGAGGACCAAACGGAATTGATTAGGGCAGAACTGAGAGTGACCAGGGATGATGTTCACAATGTTAGGGCAGAACTGAAAGCCACCAGGGATGAGGTTCACAATGCTCTTAATGAGTACCAATCTAATCTAAATTCTCTCAAAGCTAGGGTAACTTAGGCAGAAGATAGAATTAGTGATCTGGAGGATAAACAGATAGAGAGAAAGGATCAAGAGGAAGCCTGGAACAAACAGCTTAGGAGCCATGAAAACCAAATCAGGGAAATAAATGATGCCATGAAACGTTCCAACATCAGAATTATGGGAATCCCTGAAGGGGAGGGGAAAGAAAGAAGTAGAAGATATAGTGGAACAAGTTCTTCATGAAAATTTCCCAATCTCGCCAGTGGAACCAGCGTTCATGTACTAGAGGCTGAACGGTCTCCACCCAAGATTATAGATTCCAAAAAAACATCAAGTCACCTGATAGTCAAATTGAGGAATCATAATTGTAGATACAATCTCTTAAAAGCCACTAGGACAAAGAGGCTCCTTACTTACAGAGGAAAACCCATCAGAATAACGTCAGACCTGTCCACAGAGACCTGGCAAGCCAGAAAGGGCTGGCAAGATATATTCAGGGCACTAAATGAGAAGAACATGCATCCAAGAATACTTTATCCAGCAAGACAGAAATTCAAAATGGATGGAGAGATAAAGAGTTTCCAAGACCAGCAAGGCTTAAAAGACTATGCAACCACCAAGCCAACACTGCAGGAAATATTAAGTGGGGTTCTATAAAAGAGGAAAAATCCTAAGAACAGCATTGAACAGAAATATACAATCTACAGAAAGAAAGACTTCAAAGGTAACACGATGTCAATAAAAACGTATCTATCAATAATCACTCTCAATGTGAATGGCCTAAATGCACCCATAAAATGACACAGGGTTTCAGATTGGATAAAATGACAGGACCCATCCATATGTTGTCTACAATAGAGCCATTTTGAACCTAAAGGTACACCCACACTAAAAGTGAAGGGATGGAGAAGCATCTTTCATGTCAATAGGCCTCAAAAGAAGGCTGGGGTAGTGATTCTCATATCAGATAAATTAGATTTTAAACTAAAGACTGTAGTCAGAGATAGAGAAGGACACTACACAATTCTTAAGGGACTATCCACCAAGATGATCTAACAGTTGTAAATATCTATGCCCCCAATATGGGAGCAGCCAATTACATAAGAAAACTTAATCAAGATAAAGAGTCATATTGATATGAAAACATTAATAGTAGGAGATCTTAACATGCCTCTCTCAGAAATAGATCATCAAAGCAGAAAATCAATAAAGAAACAAGAGCATTAAATGACACATTGGACTAGATGAACCTCATATATATATACAGAACATGCCACCCTAAAGCAACAGAATACTCATGCTTCTCAAGTGCACATCGAACCTTCTCCAGAATAGACCACATACTGGGTCACAAATCAGGACTCAGCCGATACCAAAAGACTGACATTATTCCCTGCATATTCTCAGATTACAATGCTTTGAAACTGGAGCTCAATCACAAGGAAAAGTTCAGAAGGAACTCAAACACATGGGAGCCAAAGACCACCTTGCTTAAGAATGCTGGGATCAACCAGGAGATCAAAGAAGAACTGAAATAATTCATGGAAACCAATGAGAATGAAGACACTTCAGTCCAAAACCTTTGGGATACAGCAAAGGTGGTCTTAAGGGGGAAATACATAGCCATCCAAGCCTCCCTCAAAAAACTGAAAAATCCAGAACACACCAGCTGTCTCTACGCCTTAAGAGCTGGAGAACCAACAACAAATCAAACCAACTCCACACATAAGAAGGGAAATAATCAAGATTAGAGCAGAGATCAATGAGGTAGAAACCAGAGATACAGTAGAACGTATCAATGAAACTAGAAGCTGGTTTTTGAAAGAATCAATAAGATCAATAAACCATTGGCCACAGTAATCCAAAAGAAAAGACAGAAAGCCCAAAATAATAAAATTATGAATGAAAAAGGAGAAATCACAATTAACACCGAGGAAGTAGAAACAATCATCAGAAGTTATTATCAACAGTTATATGCCAATAAGCTAAGCAAACTAGATGAAATGGTTGCATTCCTGGAAAACTATAAACTCCCAAAATTGAACCAGGAAGAAATTGACAACCCGAATAGACCGATATCTAGTAAAGAGATTGAAGCAGTGATCAAAAACCTCCCAAAAAACAAGAGCCCAAGACCTGATGGATTCCCTGGGGAATTCTACCAAACTTTCAAAGAAGAAATAATACCTATTCTCCTGATGCTATTTCAAAAAACTGAAGCAGAAGGAAAACTTCCAGACACTTTCTATGAAGCCAGCATTACCCTGATCCCCAAACCAGGCAAAGACCTTACCAAAAAGGAGAATTTCAGACCAATATCACTGATGAATATGGATGCTAAGATTCTCAACAAGATCCTAGCAAACAGGATCCAACAGTACATTAAAAAGATTGACCAGGTGGGATTCATCCCTGGGTTCACAAGGATGGTTCAACATTTTCAAATCAATCAATGTGATAGAACAAATCAATAAGAGAAGAGAAAAGAACTACATGGTCCTCTCAATTGATGCAGAAAAAAGCATTTAACAAAATCAGCATCCATTCCTGATTTAAATGCTTCAAAGTATAGGGATAGAGGGAACATTCCTGAACTTCATAAAAATCTATCTATGAAAAACCCACAGCAAATATCATCCTCAATGGGAAAAAGCTTGCAGCCTTCCCATTGAGATCAGGAATACGACAGGGATGCTCATTCTCACCACTCGTGTTCAACATAGTATTAGAAGTCCTAGCAACAGCAATCAGACAACAAAGAGAAATAAAAGGTATCCAAATTGGCAATGAAGAAGTCAAACTCTCTCTCTTCGCAGATGACATGATTCTTTATATGGAAAACCCAAAAGACTCCACCCCCCTCAACTACTAGAACTCATACAGCAATTCAGTAACATGGCAGGATACAAAGTCAATGCACAGAAATTAGTGGCTTTCTTATACACTAACAATGAAAATACAGAAAGGGAAATTAAAGAATCGATTCCATTTACTATAGCACCAAGAACCATAAGAAACCTGGGAATAAACCTAACCAAAGAGGTAAAGGATCTGTACTCGAGGAACTACAGAACACTCATGAAAGAAATTGAAGAAGACACAAAAAGATGTAAGACCATTCCATGCTTTTGGACCGGAAGAATAAACATTGTTAAAATGTCTATACTGTCCTGAGCAATCTATACTTTTAATGCCATTCCGATCAAAACTCCACAGGTATTTTTCAAAGAGCTGGAGAAAATAATCCTAAAATTGTATGAATAAGAAGAGACTCCGAATTGCTAAGGAAATGTTGAAAAACAAAAATAAAACTGGCGGCATCACATTGCCTGATTTCAAGCTTTACTACAAAGCTGTGATCACCAAGACAGCATGGTACTGGCATAAAAACAGACACATAGACCAGTGGAACAGAGTAGAGAGCCCAGATATTGACCCTCAACTCTATGGTCAGATAATCTTCGACAAAACAGGAAAAAATATACAATGGAAAAAAGACAGTCTCTTCAATAAATGGTGCTGGGAAAACTGGACAGCTATATGTAGAAGAATGAAACTCGACCATTCTCTCACACCATACACAAAGATAAACTCGAAATGGATGAAAGACCTCAATGTGAGACAGGAATCCATCAGAAACCTAGAGGAGAACATAGGCAGCAACATCTTCGATATCAGCCACAGCAACTTCTTTCAAGATATGTCTCCAAAGGCAAAGGAAACAAAAGCGAAAATCTACTTTTAGAACTTCATCAAGATCAAAAGCTTCTACTCAGCAAAGCAAACAGTCAACAAAACATAGAGACAACCCAAGGAATGGGAGAAGATATTTGCAAATGACAGTACAGACAAAAGGTTGATATCCAGGATCTATAAAGAACTCCTCAAACAACAAACGCAAAACAGATAATCATATCAAAAAATGGGCAGAAGATATGAATAGACACTTCTCCAAGGAAGACATACAAATGGCTATCAGACACATGAAAAAATGTTCATCATCACTAGCCATCAGGGAGATTCAAATTAAAATCACATTGAGATACCACCTTACACCAGTTCGAATGGCCAAAATTAGCAAGACAGGAAACAACACGTGTTGGAGAGGATGTGGAGAAAGGGGAACCCTCTTGCGCTGTTGGTGGGAATGCAAGTTGGTGCAGCCACTTTGGAGAACAGTGTGGAGATTCCTCAAGAAATTAAAAATAGAGCTTCCCTAGGACCTGCAATTGCACTACTGGCTTTTTACCCCAAAGATACAGATGTAGTGAAAAGAAGGGCCATCTGTACCTCAATGTTTATAGCAGCAATGACCATGGTCACCAAACTGTGGAAAGAACCAAGATGCCCTTCAACGGAAGAATGGATAAGGAATATGTGGTCCATATACACTATGGAGTATTATGCCTCCATCAGAAAGGGTGAATACCCAACTTTTGTAGCAACCTGGACAGGACTGGAAGAGATTATGCTGAGTGAAATAAGTCAAGCAGAGAGAGTCAATTATCATACGGTTTCACTTATTTGTGGAGCATAACAAACAACATGGAGGATGTGGGAAATGGAGAGAAGGGAGTTGAGGGAAATTGGAAGGGGAGATGAACCATGAGAGACTATGGACTCTGAAAAACAACCTGTGGGTCTTGAAGGGGCAGGGGTGGAAGGTTGGGAGAACAAGGTGGTATTAGGGAGGGCACATATTGCATGGAACACTGGGTGTGGTGCAAAAACAATGAATTCTGTTATGCTGAATAGAAATTTTAAAAAAAATCAGAGTTCAATAAAAGGCATTAAATATTTAAAAAATTACTATCCATAGTTTTTATTAATTCTTCCAATTCAGGAGTATGATATATCTTTCCATTTACTTCTGTCTTCTTCAATTTTATTATGATTTTGAAGGTACAAGTCTTTCACCTCCTTGGTTAAATTTATTTCTAAAAATTTTATTGCTTTTGATGTACTTGTGCATAGTATTTTCTTAATTTTTGATAGTTTACTTTTAGTATATGGAAATGCCATGTCTTTCTTTACATAACTTTTGTCTCCCACAACTTTATTGAATTCATTTATTAATTGGAGGGAGTTTTAAGAATTTTGTATGTATAATATTGTTTCATCTACCAATAATGATAGTTATACTTGTTTCTTACTAATTCGGATTTTTTTCAGTTCTGATTACTATAACTATAAAATCCAGTACTATGTTGAATAAAGGTGGAAAGAGTGTTCTTTGTTGCATTGTTGTATTTTTGCATTAGAATAAAATCTTTCAACTTTCCATCATTGAGTATGATATTAGCTACAGTTCTCTCATATATGACCTTCATTATCTTAAGATAGTTCTCTCTATATCCATCTTGTTGGGGATTTTTATGATCAATGGATCCTGAGTTTTGTCAAGTGCTTTTTTTCTTTATAATCATATAATTTTTATCCTTTTTTTTTGTTACTGTGTTGTATCATACTAATTGAAATTTTTTATTTTGACCCACCCTTGCATCCTCAAATAAGTTCTACTTTATCAGGTGAATAATCCATAATAAAATGTGTATAATAAAAACAAAAAAAAAACTTAGAACATGACATCTGAGATCTCACTCTCACCCAGGAAAAGGGCAAGATTACATCTAGCCTGCATACCAACCCTTCCTCCAGGAGAGAAAGTTTGTCTCTGCTTTGCCCTGCACCCCTTGGAAAGGGAGACAGGCCAAGGGTTGTGACTCCCATGACATTTGGTTAATCTAGGAATGGTGGGCCCAGGCTTCTCTGCCCTGCTGAACTACTAGTCAGGTCTTTACTCCTGTCTCCTCAAAGTGCATAGAAAGGAAGCAATCTCCTTAATCTGTCATCAAGCAAGCATTCTACTTCCAAGTATGTGTTCCTCTAAGGAAATTATTCAACACAGTTATTCTGGAACCTTGGGAGGCATCTCCAGCAGATGCTACCTTATCTC
>NW_022631220.1:626695-732498 GCF_010015895.1 Lontra canadensis
GTAATTTAAATTCAAATATGCATCATTCCTACAATAATCTTTAGAAAAGCTAACCATCAGCGTTCTAGTACTTCATCCTGTTTTATGAAACCTGTCTCCATATGACAAAACTTGCAAAGAAAAAGATAGTTTGCATTGATTATTAAATAATTTTCCTGCTCTTCATTTATAATATCTGACTGGAAATAATTGGAATCAACAGCAAAGGCTGTTAAGCGCATAAAGCAAAGTGCTATCTCTATTCTCCTGAAGCTGTTTCAAAAAATTGAAGCAGAAGGAAAACTTCCAGACTCTTTCTATAAAGCCAGCATTACCCTGATCCCCAAACCAGGTAAAGACCCTACCAAAAAGGAGAATTTCAGACCAATATCACTGATGAATATGGATGCTAAGATTCTCAACAAGATCCTAGCAAACAGGATCCAACAGCACATTAAAAAGATTATCCACCATGAGCAGGTGGGATTCATCCCTGGGCTACAAGGATGGTTCAACATTCACAAATCAATCATTGTGATAGAACAAATTAATAACAGAAGAAAGAAGAACCACATGGTCCTCTCGATTGATGCAGAAAAAGCATTTAACTAAATCCAGCATCCATTCCTGATTTAAATGCTTCAAAGTATAGGGATAGAGGGAACAATCCTGAACTTCATAAAATCTACCTATGAAAGACCCACAGCAAATATCATCCTCAATGGGAAAAAGCTTGCAGCCTTCCTATTCAGATCAGGAATACTCAAGGATGCTCACTCTCATCACTCTTGTTCAACATAGTATTAGAAGTCCTAGCAACAGCAATCAGACAACAAAGAGAGATAAAAGGTATCCAAATTGGCAAGGAAGAAGTCAAACTCTCTCTCTTCATAGATGACATGATTCTTTATATGGAAAACCCAAAAGACTCCACCCCCCTCAACTACTAGAACTCATACAGCAATTCAGTAATGTGGCAGGATACAAAGTCAATGTACAGAAATCAGTGGCTTTCTTATACACTAACAATGAAAATACAGAAAGGGAAATTAGAGAATCAATTCCATTTACTATAGCATCAAGAACCATAAGATACCTGGGAATAAACCTAACCAAAGAGGTAAAGGATCTGTACTCGAGGAACTACAAAACACTCATGAAAGTAATTGAAGAAGACACAAAAAGATGGAAGACCATTCCATGCTTTTGGATCGGAAGAATAAACATTGTTAAAATGTCTATACTGCCTAGAGCAATCTATACTTTTAATGCCACTCTGATCAAAACTCCACCGGTATTTTTCAAAGAGCTGGAGAAAATAATCCTAAAATTTGTATGGAATCAGAAGAGCCCCCAAATCACTAAGGAAATGTTCAAAAACAAGAATAAAACTGGGGGCATCACGTTACCTGATTTCAAGCTTTACTATGAAGCTGTGATCACCAAGACAGCATGGTACTGGCATAAAAACAGACACATAGACCAGTGGAACAGAGTAGAGAGCCCAGATATGGACCCTCAACTTTATGGGCAAATAATCTTCGACAAAACAGGAAAAAATATACAGTGGAAAAAAGACAGTCTCTTCAATAAATGGTGCTGGGAAAACTGGACAGCTATATGTAGAAGAATGAAACTCGACCATTCTCTTACACCATACACAAAGATAAACTCAAAATGGATAAAAGACCTCAACGTGAGATAGGAATCCATCAGAATCCTAGAGGAGAACATAGGCAGTAACCTCTTCTATATCAGCCACAGCAACTTCTTTCAAGATATGTCTCCAAAGGCAAAGGAAACAAAAGTGAAAATCTACTTTTAGGACTGCATCAAGATCAAAAGCTTCTGCTCAGCAATGAAACAGTCAACAAAACAGAGAGACAACCCACGAAATGGGAGAAGATATTTGCAAATGACAGTACAGACAAAAGGTTGATATCCAGGGTCTATAAAGAACTCCTCAAACTCAACACACACAAAACAGATAATCATATCAAAACATGGGCAGAAGATATGAATAGACACTTCTCCAAGGAAGACATACAAATGGCTATCAGACACATGAAAAAATGTTCATCACTAGCCATCAGGGAGATTCAAATTAAAACCACATTGAGATACCACCTTACACCAGTTCGAATGGCCAAAAGGAGCAAGACAGGAAACAACATGTGTTGGAGAGGATGTGGAGAAAGGGGAACCCTCTTCCACTTTTGGTGGGAATGCAAGTTGGTGCAGCCACTTTGGAGAACAGTGTGGAGATTCCTCAAGAAATTAAAAATAGAGCTTCCCTAGGACCCTGCCATTGCACTACTGGCGTTTTACCCAAAGATACAGATGTAGTGAAAAGAAGGGCCATCTGTACCCCAATGTTTATAGCAGCAATGGCTACAGTCACCAAACTGTGGAAAGAACCAAGATGCCCTTCAACGGACAAATAGATAAGGAAGATGTGGTCCATATACACTATGGAGTATTATGCCTCCATCAGAAAGGATGAATACCCAACTTTTGTAGCAACATGGATGGGACTGGAAGAGATTATGCTGAGTGAAATAAGTCAAGCAGAGAGAGTCAATTATCATATGGTTTCACTTATTTGTGGAGCATAACAAATAACATGGAGGACAAGGGGAGATGGAGAGGAGAAGGGAGTTGAGGGAAATTAGAAGGGGAGGTGAACCATGAGAAACTATGGACTCTGAAAAACAATCTGAGGGTTTTGAAGGGGCAGGGGGGGTAGGTTGGGGGAACCAGGTGGTGGGTATTAGAGAGGGCACGGATTGCATGGAGCACTGGGTATGGTGCAAAAACAATGAATGTTTGCTGTTATGCTGAAAAGAAATAAAAAATTTAAAAAAAATTAAAAAAAAAAAGCAGGCAGCTGTTAGACTATCCTCATTTAGAAGGGTGTGCAAGACAGGGGCGAGGGAAAATCTCCCAATGTACCGAACTTTGGGGCAGTGCACGTGGCCATCCACGTTCTAGGAAATGACACGTCTGAGACAAAATTTAAAATGGGTTTCCTCTCCTATGAATAAGAAATCTTTTGCTGTTCAGTTGAATCCTGCGCTTTGATTCTGGTGAAATGAGCCTGCTTCTTTTATGCTGTTTTCATGATCAGAAATCTGTAGTAAACCATGTCTCCATTTATTTGTTTGCTTTCCTGAAAACTTAAGAGCCAAATTTAAGGCCCAACTGTGACATATTTGCTGATTCCCATTGTTAATATTGTTGTATTTTTAAATAGGATTTGGGTTTTCTATTAATAGGCATTTTCCCTGATTCTAAATCCCCACTTAAATTTCTTAAATATAATGCTCTGCTGAACACTTGGTGCTGATTTATTGCCAAGAAAGACAACTGGGACTCCTGGGTGGCTCAGGTCATGATCCCGGGTTCCTGGGATCAAGTCCTGCATCAGGCTCCTTACTCAGCAGGGGAGTTGCCTGCTGCTCCCCCTACTCATGCTCACGCTCTCTCTGTCTGACAAGTAAATAAAATCTTAAAAAAGAAAAAAAAAAAACAAAAAAAAAAAAAAAAGAAGAAGAAGAAGAAGAAAAGAAAGACAATGATATATAACAGATTGACAGATAGGTACTATTAAGTATTTATAAAAGCAAACACGAAAGTGAGATTGATCCTAAGGCAAAGCTGGTCATTGGGAGAATACCATTCAGTGTAGTCCCTACTCTCCGCTCTTCACCCCATTTCCACCTTGGAGTCTCTTATATCTTTTTGACACAGACTTATGCATTCAGCTGACTGGGACCAGCAAAATGCTAGTTAATAATGCCTTAAGGAATTACCTTTCCCAGGGCCATTTGTCTTTTAGTAGAAGTCTATTTAAGACACAAAGGCTCAAAGTCCAAAGGAATGATTTTTCAGATGACCCAATTTTACATGTGCACCTCACCTCACTTTGCATAATCTTCTGTATCAGGAGCATGAGAATTATGTCATCTACAAATACCTAAAAATTGTGACGTCTAGTTCAGAGATCTTGACATATTTTGTTTTACTAACGTAAATCAGAAGGAGCAGAATTTGTTTTATAGCTACACTGTCATTTTTCCTTCTAAATTAGTGTGAAACAAAAGAATCTTTCGAAAAAAAGAAAATCACTGTAAGCGACAACACAAACAGAAGGATTCTCACATTTGCGAATTTTAAAACAATACAAAATATAGACCTGTAATCCCAATTCTGTACAAATTTATAATCTGTTACTTTAACTTACTTTTAGGATATAGATTTATGTGCTTCTAAATGGTTTTCATGGTTATTCATTTTAATAGCTGAATAATTTTCTATTAAGTTGATGTAATGTTATTTACGTTATTAAAATTAGGTGCATTTCTATGGGGGTATTTTGCTATTACATAAAATACCTTGATGAACATTTGGCATGTAGCTTTATATTCATTTAAATTATTTCTATGGAGTGAGATATGCATGGTGGAGTGTTTAAGACAAACACATCAACATTTCTATGTCTCTGTTGATTACTAACATTATCTTATTTTATCTGCTCTCCAAAATTATTGTACCAATTGCAGTAATTTAAACCATTTCACTGGGGCATCAGATCTTCAAAAAACAAAGTAACTCTCCAAAAAGATCATCATTAGTAACAGAACTGGTGTTAGAATCACATCTCTTAATACCATGACTTTAGTTTATTGAGGACACTGTGAAACATACAAGAAAAAAAAATGAAATCATGGGCCTGGTTTTGCCAAGAAAAATTCAGATTTTCCTCAATTGCAAGGATAAAAAGAACCACATTAATGCTGTTTCTTCAGCACAGAATACTTTTTCCTGACCTCCTCCTTCTTTGGAAATTTCCTTTAGAGTGGAAATCAGAATTTAATTTATGGAGGAAATCACCCTTCACCTCCAGATTAGATTAACTTTCCTATTAAAGTTTGTCATTCCAGACCAACTTTCTCTTGTAGAATCTATCACAACTACAATTAAATCATAAATAATTCATGATTTTCCTAATAGAACATAAGCTAACTTCTGTCTGTCTGGTTCTTTACTGGATGTATAGTACCTAAAGTAGTACCTTATATAAAAATCCCTCCATATTTATTGAGTAACCAATAAGTGGATAGTAGATCATCAAATTATTATTTAAGCAGTACTGAATCACATTCACCAAAAATACTATTAGCTCTCCTTTGTCTAAAAAATCTATAAAGAAACTTTCAATTCGAGATCATTCATTATTATAAGCATTTCCTTTATTGACTTAAAAAATCAGTGAAATGGCAGTAGAAGTACACAATAAGTAATGAAATACACCCCAAAAATGCAAAATATGCCATTGATGAAGGGAAAGCTTTCTGGTAGACAGAATGCACATGACAGTGTAAATGGCAGATGAATCAGATCAAAGGAGATTACAAACCAAAGCATTCACAGAAAAAGACGAATGCAGAGATGGGGGTTGTTTCACCTGGTGAAGACCTGAAAAGATTTCAAGGGTGGAGTCGGCAGACAGTGAAAATAGAAAAGGAGTATGGGGAAATACCATGTATTAAATGCAAGGTTATCGAGAAACTCTCAGGATCTGCTCCCAGGTACAGCCCTAAAAAGTAGTTCATGAAGACACAGATTTTCCTAGTGGCCAATCTCGACACCAGTGTTAGGAATGGGGAGATAATCACACGAAAGCTTGCAGAAACCCTGTTCCTCCGTGGTAGACCATGAGAACACAGTGGGAAGGAAAGCAGCTTCGCCCAGAAATAGACCACGGTCATGTATTTCCCACCAGTGCAGAGAATCTAAGCAGAGAATGCTTACATTTGTGGCATTACAGATCAAGGAGTCCTTGGATATTCTCCAATTTTGCAACAAAATGGTAGACTTTTGGCTGACAAAATCTACACATTTGAAGAAATCCAGGTATGCTACCAAGGGTGAACTCTTGTAGATATGCAATCCATGCATCTCATACATCTCATACGATTTGCAGATGTATGAACTGTGACGACTTAGGCTAATCAGCCTAAGTCTTTATCCATAAACACCAGCAAACAGGGATAACCACACTAATAAAAGTAACGACGTGAAAAAGAAACAACCAGTTTTCAAGTTTTAAAACCAGAATCATAGGCCAAATATCAATGTTGTAAGGAAAAGACAATACTACTCTTCAATCAATCAATCAATCAATCAATAAAACCTAGTTTGGGGCGCCTGGGTGGCTCAGTTATTTCAGCTCAAGTTATGATCTCAGAGTGGTGGGATCCAGCCCTGCCTTGGGCTCCGCGTTCAGCTGGGACTCAGCTTCAGGGTTCTCTCTCTGCCTCTCCCCCTACCCCTCTCCCAGTGTGCTGGACCACACGCATGCTCTTTCTCTCTTTCTCAAATAAATAAATCTTTAGGGACACCTGGGTGGCTCATTTGGTTAAGTGTCTGCCTTTGGCTCAGGTCATGGCTCCAGGGTCCTAGGATCAAGCAATGTGTGGGCTTCTTGCTCAGGAGGGAGCCCAGGGCTCCCTGTGCTTATGCTTGCTCTGACAAATAAGTAAATAAAATTAAAAAAAAAAAAATCTTAAAAAAAAAACTACTTTTAGGCTAAGAGAGATTACAGAAGATTATCACTGAAAAGTCTTCTGTCTAGGATTTAGACAGCTGGAAAGAATATTGTGTTCCCCAAAACAATAAATAGATAGATAGATAAATAAATAAATAAATAAATAACAAAAAAGTGCTGAATAACTTTTTTAAAAATTCTAATTTTTCTCAAACCTGTCAGAAAGATGAATTTGCAAGGTAATCCTATAGCCTAAAATTCAAGGGAAGACAGATCCTTCCTCAGAGAGATGGGATGTAATCTTTGACTCACCTGTGGCACAACAAGGGAGGAAGAAACTCAAGTATCATACAAGCAGGTTGTAAGATTATAAGAATCCAGGTAAATTTATTTTAATTGTTCTATCAGTCAGCATCCTCCAGAGAATCAGAAGTAATTGGCAAGTGAGAAGGAGAAGGACAGAGAGAAAATTTAAGGAGTTGGCTCACACATTTATGGAGGCTGGCAAGTCTGGAATCTGTAGGATAAACCAGGGAAGAACTGATATTTTAGGTCACTACAAAGGCCTCTGATGGCAGAACTCTCCCGGCTCAGAAGAGGTCAGACTTTTGTTTTATTCGGGCCTTCCACTGATTAGATGAGGCCAAGCCATACAGTGGAAGACAATTGGCCTTACACAAAGTTCACCCATTTAAATGTGAATCTTGCCCCAAAACACTCTCACAGAAACATCCAGAGGAACACTTGACCACATATGTGGGCACTGTGGTCCAGACAAGTTGACATATAAAATTACCCATCCTGATGGGGCACCTGGATGGCTCAGTGGGTTAAGCCTCTGTCTTTGGCTCAGGTCATGATCTCAGGGTCCTGGGATCGAGCCCCATATTGGGCTCTCTGCTCAGCTGAGAGTCTGCCTTTCCCTCTTTCTCTGCCTGCCTCTCTGCCTACTTGTGATCTCCCTATCAAGTAAATTTTAAAAAACAATCACCCATCATGATAGCTAGCCTGAATGTGGGTTAGCAGGAGAGAACAGAACGCTGGGAAGCTGTAAGCACAGGAGATTTTGTTCCTACTCTCTTCCAATGACCTCCATTGGTGCTCGTAAACAAGACCCAGGGCAAAGTGGGAGGCTGAGGAGAGCCTTCCTTGGTGGGCAGGTCTAGAGGAATAAAGAGATGATCATGGTGCGAAAAGCCTTAAGCTCCAAGCCTAAAATTCTCAGTGAAATAAAATTCTAAAACACCTTAAACATAAAAGGAAGTTCTACTACCCTGGGGACTTTTCATTATGGCTAAAAAAGTAAAAGAGAAAATCCTACTCCTGACAGTGGGGCAACACACATTCCTGCATCCAGAATTCCATACAGTAGCATCCCATACCAATCCCATATGTACTCATGAGGAAAGGCAGAAAAACTGTTCCAGCACAAAACCTGCAAAATATACAAGGCAGAGACTGGCTGGCACAGGGACAAGGAGCAGGACCACAGAGGAAGCTCCACCCTTGAGAGCCAGGGACATGCAGCTCACTTAGGACTAAGGCTAAGGCTGGATCAGGACAAGACACAACACCAGCAGGCTAAAAATAGCCAGACATGCAATAACATTTCTGGAGGAGAGGAAAAAGTGTGAAGAGATACTCACGTCATGGCACAAGAAAAATGAAGCCCGAGGGTACAAGAAAATCTCAAGAAAAACTCGGGGCACCTGGGTGGTTCAGATGGTTAAGCATCTGCTTTGGGCTCAGGTCCTGATCTCTGGGTCCTGGGATTGAGCCCTGTGTCAGGCTCCTGGCTCAGCAGAGAGTCTACTTCTCCCTCTCCCTCTGCTTCTCTCCCCTGCTCATGTTCTCTCTGTGTCTCTCTGTCTCAAATAACTAACTAAATAAATAAATGAATAAAATTTTAAAAAGAAAGAAAGAAAATCTCTCCAGCATATCAGATTCAACATAAACGCAAGGAAACAATAGAGCAATTTGACCCTGGTCTTGCATCAAGAGTAAATATAGTGACAAAAATTCCAAATTCAGCTCACCTCCTGACTACATAGACCCAACACCTTATACTAATGACACAGCAGAAGACACCTACACATTTCCAGGCCTAAATCTCATTTCTCTCTGTCCATTCTTACTACACATTATATCCATAGCTTAATAAAAAATTAGAAGATGTACACACAGCAAACAACTCACTGTCAAGAGATACAGAAGTCAGTAGAATTGCGCTCAGAGATTAATCAAATGTTCAATTCTATAGTAGAGAATGGCAGAGTGGAAGAAAAAAGAAAGTATAAGAAGCAATTTTAATAACTGAAATCCAGGCTCAAGCCGTCCGATTTTAAGGGAACTTTATATGCACAGCATAATGAATTTGAAACAACCCAATCCTAGGTTCATCCTAATAAAACTCAGAATACCAAGTATGAATTAAAATGTATACAATCATCTAAAAAGAAAAATGAGTTTACCTCCCCAAGGATAAAAATAAGATTTGCATTTGCATTTTCCATCAGCATTACTGGAAACTAGAAAATGTAGCAATGTCTTTAAAATTCTGAAAAAAAGAGATTTTTGAATCTAGAACACTACATTCAAAATATCAGATTTGATTTTGAAAGCAATAGGCAGGCATTTGCAGCTAAAATACTGTGAAGAGGACCTGAAGGAATATCCAAGAAAAATGTCCTTCTTTTTAAAAGATTTTATTTATTTATCTGGCAGATAGAGATCACAAGTAGGCAAAGAGGCAGGCAGAGAGAGAGAGAGGGGGGAAGCAGGCTCCCCGCCTGAGCAGAGAGCCTGATGCGGGGCTCAATCCCAGGACCCTGAGATCATAACCTGAGCCAAAGGCAGAGGCTTTAACCCACTGAGCCACCTAGGCACCCAATGAAAAATGTTTTAAAACATGATCACTTTTTCCAATGTTGACAGAGGAATCCAATTCAAACAGGCCAAATAATAAGTATGATTAAAATGTTGCATGTTCTAAATTATAATGTGTATTTTAATTAGATCACTAGGTGATCTGTAGGCATGTCAAAGCTTGACAAACATTAGTGTGAGTGCTCTAAATGGCTAGTTTATCATATCACAAATCAATTGATAAACTCAAAAGTTGACAAATCAAGAAGTCAAGTTTCAAGAATGACATTTAGGATCACAGGCAGAGGGAGTAACAAGCTGAACTAAAAACAGAATTTTTTTTTTTTTAAGAAAAGAGACAGTTATTACCTCTAAAAAGCAAGAGTATAGGGTGAAGTAGAGGTCAATTTTTACTTTTCAGATTCCATTATATTGGTAGATTTTGTGTTTAAATGTTATTTTTATAGCTATTATAAAGATAAAGGAGTGGGAACCCCAATGATTACACAATATTCATAGTTGCATAGCTGTTCTAAACCTGTTAACTGTTTAATTTGTTTACTTAAATTTGGTGTAGTAGACCAGATAATCATTATATTCAAATCAAGTTTACACAAAATAAATAGTATTAAAATGAAGCACAGAATAAGATTTACAACTATAGTCAAAGTTCTATTTGTTTTTAAAGTATTCAATACAATAAAATTCCATTTCAGTTCAACAAAAGTCTTTGACGGTTTCTTAGATTTGATGGGAACAGAATTAGACTTGGAAATGTTTGCCTTTGGGAACAAAAACAATTATTGTTGAAAAATAGCTATTTATTGTTTATATCACAACGTAATAAAGTTCCAAATAATAGACCATTATTTCCATACATTCGTAAATTGCAAGTAGTAGCTATCACCCATGAATCCATGTTTAAACCAGAGCAGTTCTAAAATGAGATTAATCCCAATGCTCTGCTCTAAACCCTAAAAGGAATTAACCATTTTCTTGTCTTTATTATTGAAATAAACCCACGCTATTTATAATTTCCTGGAGTGAAAAGTACAAACAACTACTTTTCATTAGTCAGCTGTGCTATGGTAATCAACAACTTCCAAATCTCGATAGGTTCAGAATGTTATACTAATAGAAACCCATCCCAACCCAACACCTGCTTATGGGGAAATGTACTCAAGGATGCTTTTACGGCAACAGACATTTATTCCTCACTGCTGTTTAACGTTGGCAGCTATGGGTCTCTGTTTCTCAGGTCCTTTTTTTTTTTTTTTTTAAAGATTTTATTTAGTTATTTGACAGACAGAGATCATAAGCAGGCAGAGAGGCAGGCAGAGAGAGAGAGGAGGAAGCAGGCTCCCCACTGAGCAGAGAGCCCGATGTGGGGCTCAATCCCAGGACCCTGAGATCATGACCTGAGCCGAAGGCAGAGGCTTAACCCACTGAGCCACCCAGGCGCCCCTTCTCAGGTCCTTTTATTCAAGGACCCAGGGTGAAGGTGAGGCATCTACCTGGGACATATAGTTTGCAGGGAAGGGGGGATAATAACCAGAGAATTGGCAGAAACAGACACAACAGCCATTGAAGATTTGTGCTTGGATGTGATATATTCAACTTCCGATCACACTCCCTTGGCCAAAAGGCCAATGTCTGTGGGGAAGGAATTTCAATTTCAGCAGGACACACAGCAATTTGCATAGAAATGGATAGGAACCAGGACACCTGGTTGGTGCTATCACAGTTTAGCGTCCACAACTCTTGGTTTCTGCTCAGATCATGATCTCAGGGTCCTGAGATCGAGACCCATGTTGGGCTCCATGATCAGTGCAGAATCTGCTGCAGATTCTCTCTCCTTCTCCCTGCCCCTGCTGCCCCTCCCTTACTCACAAGCCCAAAAGCTCTCTCTCTCTCAAATAAATAAACCTTAATAAAATAAAAAAAGAAATGGATAGGAATCATAATCTTCTTCCACAACAGAGAAGTAAATTTTGGGAAACACTAATATTCTGTAATCCCTTTCTTTTCCTTTAACATGCATGCTCACCCGAGAGATGTTCTGAGGTCATACCTCAGATAATGAAGTATTCCACAGAGGGATGGGAAAGCTGCAGGTATTGAATTCCTGAAGAAAGTATGGCTGAGTAAATTGAATAATGAAACATTTTTAAGCTTAACTTGACAAAAATCCTGCATTTTTTGTTAAACTGATGCCATCCCAATTTATCATTTAACTATATGATTAAATAATGGATTTATGAAGATTTTCGTATGGCATTTTTAAAAGGACAATAAAAAATAAGAAATATAGGACATGTTTCAATTAATCATGGGTTAAACTGGGATCCAAATTTGACATCAGATGAGTTCTGAATATCGATTTTTCAACTGAGGAGAGAGAACTTTTTAATTCCCATCAGATCTGTGCAAAACAGAGAGCTCAGAAAAGAATTTTGTATGAAACATTAGAATTTGTCAGACTATGTGATTTTTTTCCATTTATATGCAGAATATATGCTAGCTAGAATGCAGAGTCTAAAACTTTGTCAATATCATTCTGCCACATTTATTAGTTAAGTTGCCCTCTACCTCTTATCCAAAAAGCTATCATCTTCAATCCACAAATTGTCTGATGGTAAAATTCTGACAGTACTGAACTAGTGATACAAAGGGTAAATATTTTCACCTGGATAGAGGATAGAAAATGGGAATAAAAAATTGCTACTTGATGGTTTTTATTATAAAATTCAAAGCTTAAAGTGTTGCTGTTTTTATACACCCTGGCCACACACTAATACTGAGAAGGTACTGATTGCTCTAAATAAGCAGTAAACCTCTAGGGATAAAACTGTACCCTACTGATAGTCACTTCTATTTTTTTATAATATTTTGTATTCACACACAAAGCTGTACAGTAAGGAAAATGCCCCTTTCTTCTTGAATTTTAAGGCAAAATACTAAATAGATGTAAGCGTTCCAATGTAAAAACATTGATACAGAGCTAATTTCATTTTCTTCATCATCATGGATATTATAATAGATGAAATAAACCTCATGTAGAAATATAAAATATATCTCCACCCATGGGGGTGGGGATAGGAACATACCAAAGTTTTTGAGGCACTAGAAAATAGGGCAGTAAAAATAACACTGTAACTTTTTCCAACTCTATTTCATTTTGTAAAAATCCAGTTCATATATATAGAGAACACTGAAAAAGTTTCTGGCATGAGGAGCAGTATATTACAAACAGTTCTATATTTGAATCTCAGCTGTGTCACTCTGGGAAAGTCAATTAAGCTGTCTGAGATTCATGTATTAGTGGGGAAACGAAGACATACATTGACATATTGTAAGAATTAGAGAGAATGCATAGCATAGATTTTAAGCACAATTCCAAACAAGTGGAATTCAATTTTTGCAAGTCTTCATTGTTGTGATGGTTGTCTTTAATGTTTAGTAATATGTAAAAGTATGAAAACTTCAAGAACCTACTCTGGTGCCAATTTTAGAGTCCATTCAAAACATTTTGGGAGTGTGTTCTAGACAGGGCAATGTGTTAAAGGCTAGGAGAGATACAAAAAAAAGGTGGGGGGGGACAGGCTTGTTTCTTCCCTGTTGTAAATGTGAGATTGAAAAGCAAGAAGGGACACCTGGGTGGCTCAGTTGGTTAAGCGGCTGCCTTCGGCTCAGGTCATGATCCCAGCGTCCTGGAATCGAGTCCCACATCGGGCTCCTTGCTTGGCAGGGAGACTGCTTCTCCCTCTGCCTCTGCCTGCCACTCTGTCTGCCTGTGCTCGCTCTCCCTCTCTCTCTCTCTGACAAATAAATAAATAAAATCTTTAAAAAAAAAAAGAAAAGCAAGAAGACGATTTAGCTAGGGAGGAAAAAAGATGGGTTATTTGGTTATCACTTCTGTGATTGAATAAAAAGGAGAGTTCTGTGCATTCTGTGTGTGAGAGAAGCAGCTGTCTTTCTCAGGGCTTCTTTTTGATCATAGAAGATGTGGTACAATGAGAAATAGATACTTGGTCTTTGTCCCTAGTTCCTGACACAGAGCTCTCAAATCCTACATAATTTCCTAAGTCACAGGAGCACCTAATCTAATAAAGACAACCCTTGGTGGGCCCCTAGATAGCTTCGGGATGGGGACTGGTCACCGGAAAGACCAAAGCCTGGTCTGAGGCTTTCAGTCCTACTTCTCAGTCTCTGGAGAAGGGAGAGAGAGAGGGGAGGTTTAGTCAGCACCTATGGTCTCTGGTTTAATTCATCATGTCTATGTAGTGCAACCTCCAGAACATACACTACATGACCAGGTTTGCAGAGTTTCCAGGTTAGTCAACATATGGAGGGGCTGGCAGGGTGCCACCCTCCCCCTCTCACACACCTTGCCCTATACATCTCTTCCATCTGACTTTCTGAGTTGTATTCTTTATAATAAATCAGTAATAGCTTGATAATTCTTTAGAATATCAGTAATAATAAATAAAGGGCTTTCCTGAGACCTGTTAACTGTTCCAGCACATTATCAAACCTGAGGCAGGGTGACGAGAATTCCCAATCTCTAGCCACGTGGCCAGGAGCACAGGTAGAAATTTGGGACTTGCAATTTGTATCTGATGTGAGAGCAGTCTTGTGGGACTGAGCTCTTATTCTGTGGGATTGGCATTAACTCTAGAGAGTTAATACCAGAATTAAACTGTAGGACACCCAGTTCATGTCCAGACAATTAAGAGAACTGGTTGGTATGGGGAAAAACCTCTACATATTTGGTGTCAGGAGTTTTAAAGAGAAAGGAATTAGAAACAGTGTGTAAAAATAAACAAACCAACAAAATAAAACAAACTTGTCTGCAGATATTCCAGCTAATTCCTATTCTTTTAAAAGAAATGGAATACTAGGTAGATAGGATTCCAAAGCAATTTGATAAACAGGATACAAAATGGTATGTGTTTTTTTAATTGACTTGCTTAGTCATGAAATTTTAATGGTGCTTTGAATTCCCAAGGGGTTAGGAGTAGGGTAAGATGCTATCCATGTGTTATCCTAGACGTTATTAACAATAGGATAAATTAAAATTGGAAGAGGTATGATGAAAAACAGCTAATGGTTAGTTCAGGGAAGAGTTAAAATCTTACCTAGGGTTTTATATGTATTTTTATTTTTTCTGATATGTTTGTATACAAAGAATCCATCATTAAACATTACATTGGCTTATATTTTATACTGAAATTGTAATGAGCAACAACTCAAGTCAGAACTGCTGAGTGCCAAAGATAGTCAGAATTTCCAATGAGCCCAACAACACCAAATTTAAAATAAAATGTGCAAATGTCAAAAGGGCATATAAGGAATAGTAATAAGAATAGAATTGTCTGCAAAAGAAACGTTTGCCTAATAATGGCTTTAAAAAGTTTTATTTTAATTCAGTGATAGAAAAATAACAGATTTTAATTATACTTAGAATTATTGAGTCTAAAGATAAAGATAAAAATCTTGAAAGGTGCTCTTTTACAATTATGTGGGAAATATCACATATGGTTTCAAGAATATAGAGACCAAACTTTTGATATTTCTTGATATATGCAACCATTTCATATTTGTCTAATTAACACGTAAAACATGATAAAAGACTAAAATCCCACAGTCTACACTCCCATTAACTAGACTGTCATACATTCTATTAAATATATAAACAGCAAATTCTGACCCGGCCATAAATAGAAGATTGTATAATCGCTTTCTAAAGAGTTGTCAAACTAATGAAGAAAAACAAAATGAAAGAAATAGACCTAATACTAATGTTCGCTTTCCAAAATGGTAAGCCAATAACTATTTTATTAACTTGTTGTAATTAACACGAAGAACATGCATACACTCATTTAAAGAGCTAAACTATAAATAATATAAAGCCCATTTGTCTGGGTACCTTGGATAAATATTTTTTGGCCATTTACATATTTTATACCAAAAAAATTCTTAGTCACAGTTTCTAATACCAAGGTAAAATGATTCTTTACATGGAGTGAGAAGATCCCTAGGAAATGTGACATGTAAAGAGAATCAGGTTTTAAAAGCTTAACTCCTGTTGTAAAAGCTTTTTATTAGAACAGATATAAACAGTACTGGACATAAGCAGTACCAGAGAGAAATAGTTTCTTTTATTAGGTTAACATAAGGCCACAAATTCATCATTGGACAGTGTGTTCGTGTCATTCCTTCACTCAGAGTGTGTGCTATGGTTTTCTATTAATCCCTATTCTTTCCTCTCTTTCTCTCTTCTTCCTGATTTCAAGTGTTCTTTTGCAAACACTCAACTGCTATTTCTAGTAAAAATTCTGTAGTTCATAACTTTTATAAAAAACATTTCCCCTCCAAAGGACAATGATGGAAATGAAAATAAAAAGAGAAAAAAGTGAGTATGTAACTAACACTCTCATAGTTAAACAGAAGTACCTAAAGTACCATCATGATCATAGTTCGTGAGGAAGCTGAAAATTAAGAAGGAAAACCATTCTAAATATAAGAATAAAACCTAACAAAGAAAAGTTTAATTTATCAATTAAAGTAACTAACAGCTTTGAAGAAGTAATTAAAAACAAAAATCTCCTGTATAATGAAAATAAAAATTGCATACGGAAACCAACTGTTCTAGAAGATTATATAAGGGAAACAAAACTGCACTTTAAGAATTAATGAACACCTATCAAGTATTAAGTCAGCAGCAAGGATACTAATTTTGACGATGATAATGGGGTAGCTTGTTTTTTTTGTTTGTTTGTTTCAACCAAGAAGAGAATTAATTTGCTAATTGAGAGCACTACATTATAAGGTGTTCTTTTTCTAGAAACTTATTTCCATTTCACTGTTCCTATATTCAAGAGAATACATAAAACATATCTGGTGACCCAGTTCTTAGTTCACTTCAAAAGATTCCTTAGTCAGAAGTCTCTAACTTCCCACAGGCTCAGAACAAAAGAAGTGATGGAATCATCTCATCTGTGTTAGAGAAAAATTTGAGAATATAAACTTTATACCCCACAGAGCTAGCAATAATTGCAACAGAGAGGTGGGGAAAATATTAGGAATCATGAAAAAAGTAATTCCTAATAGTTGAGTTCTTACTAATCACTGTCAGGAAGCCAGTGCTGATTAAAAGTGTTCAGAGGGCCATCAGAACCTGGCAGGCCAGAGGGCACTGATTTTTAATTCACAGCAGTATCACGTGAGCATTTCATTTGCAAAGTGCATGACCCAGTCCTGAAGGAATATTTTACGTATTTATTTGCCTTGAACTCAACCCAGCCTTTTTTTTTTTTTTTTCCCAGTCAAAAACCCCCATGATTTCAGGACATCTTTCTCAAGAAAATATATTATCCTTTTAGTGTGACAATAAAGAAACCAACATTCTAGGTACATTCTACTTGGAGTATATTGAAATTGAAAATGGTGGTTAAGTCAAAAATATGTAATTAACCCTAGGTTCAATCCACATACTGCAAAAAATGATAATGTACTAAAGAAGGGCTATTCAAATCACAAATAGGAAAAATGATTAAGTGTAGCTCTCAATGAGACCTCTGGTATTATTTAACTCAGAGCATCATCAACAATGTTTTAAAGCTGATGGAAAGACTCTAAGAAATTAAATTAGCCATTAGTAAACCAATGAATAAACCACTATGTAGATGATACAGTGAGATATAAGGTAACATTCATTTGAGAATTAGCACTTAGTGACGAATGATTTTTTTTTTTTTGCATTTTTAAAATTCAAAATAGAACCCAAAGTACCAATCCCAAACATAGTATCTTTAATTAAAACTTGGAAATTCAACACAAATAGTTACCACTGGAACTGTAAGTTAACATTCATTCAATTTTCAGCAGATCATGTAGCTGAAAATTCGCTATCCTATACCTTACCTTCTTCTTCTGTAAAATGGGTAAAAGAATACATAATAAATAAGGTTGCAATGGGGATTAAGTGAGCCAATATATGCAAAGTAATTACTTTGGTACCAAGTAAAAACTCAAATAATAGTACATATCATTACTCCAATTTAAAAAAAAACTCTGCCAATACTGGCTAGACTTGATTACTTTTCATACATTTTCCTTAACCCTCTAGCATCCTTGAAAAATTCATTATCCCTGCATTATAAAAAACAGGCACAGATAGATCCAATAGCTTAGAGAATTAGTAAGTAGAGAAATTCAGATTAAAATGAATGTTTGGGGCACCTGGGTGGCTCAGTGGGTTAAGCCTCTGCCTTTAGCTCAGGTCATGATCTCAGGGTCCTGGGATCAAGCCCTGCATCAGGGTCTCTGCTCAGCAGGGAGCCTGCTTCTCCCTCTCTCTGCCTGCCTCTCTGCCTGCTTGTGATCTCTGTCTGTCAAATAAATAAATAAAATCTTTAAAATAAATAAATAAATAAAATAAAATGAATGACCACAAAGCCCACCTAGCTTCAACTACACCAGTGGTTCTCAAACTTCAGTGTAATAAAAAGCTTGGAAAGCTTGTCAAAAATAGTTGCTGGATGTGATCACCAGAAGTTCTGACTGAGAAGACTAAGGGGATAGCCATGAATTTGCATTTATAACCAGCTTACACATGATGCTGGTGCCCCTAGTCGAAGGAACACATTTTAACTGAACCATACCATACAGTCTCTCAGAAAATGCAGGATAAATTGGTGGTAATTGCATCCCTCTTAGAAGGCCCTTTTTAAAAACCTGTAGATGGATATGTGAAAAGCCTAGATAATGCATCTGTATTCAATTGCATCATTTAAAAATCCAGGCTGAAGACTGGTTTTAGGGCAAAATGTATTTCCTTTTATTAAATGGAGTTCTGAATCCCCTCCCTTCAAAAACAAAAACGTTTCAAAACAATCATGGTTTCCTAAATTCCCGAGTAAGCCAAATAACAGAATTTTCAGAGAAATCTCTGAACAGAATGATTTTATGAGCTATATAGTTAGAACTGAAGAATTGATAAAGTATACAAATGAGCACGATATTCATGGTTAGAATGCTACTGTCTGTACTGCTCTAGAGAGATAGCACACTCAACACCTGTAATGATTTCAAATGGTTCTTGGTAAGGATTTTGAACTAACTATTGATTCATTTCTGTACAGGCACTATTATATGGATGAAGGTTTCAATTACCCTAATTTAAATACTTGGAGAAAAGGATTCAACAATCTTGCTGAGTAGAAGATATTATCTTTAAAAAAAATACGTATCTAAATATATCTTTGGTCAAAGAACCACTGGGAGGACCAATGAAGAGAAAGCATGCAATTAATTAAATAAACAATGGTTCTTTCTGTGAAATCTGAGATGGGTCATCATGTATTCACTCCTTCCCACCTGAACTCTTTTGGTGATGGGAAATTCATCAGGCTGTGTATTTTACTTCTATTTATTAGAAAGTTTTCTCATTTATTCTATGCACTTTGTCTGGGGTCCATGCAAACTCCTTCCCCAATGTAGCTGATCTACAAGGCTGAAATCCTAAACAAGCATTTGCATATCATTAATAAGTACATCTACCATCAACTCAGCAGCTCAAAACAGGTCCACAACCATTGATTTAGACCATGAATTCTGCCCTCTTGCAAAAACTCATTCTGCCAACTTGTGCCTTTTGGGAATTTTATAGCCTAAAAATTTGGTACCTCTTCAGTATATCAACCTTCTCATTACTTTGAAAGCAGCCATCTTCTCCTCCCCCAACTGACTGGTCTCTTTCACACATTTAACATTTCCAGTTGTCTCACCATTCCAGTCTGATGTGCTTTCCAGATACTTGAATTTTTCTCTTCTCCAGGTTCACTAAATATATATTTTGAGGCATCTTAGTAACCACAATATTTTTATGTAACTGAATTTATGTAATTAATTTTTTCTCAATGTAAATCATACCCAGTGTAAACTAAAATGCAGCTTATTGTCCCACCAGTATTTATAATAAGTGAAGAAAGCACTACCATATGGTTTCACTTATATGTGAAATAGATAGCATGGAGGACATTAGGAGAAGGAAGGGAAAATGAAGGCAGGGGGATCTTAGTGGGGGAGAGGATCCATGAGAGACCATGGAATCTGGGAAACAAACAGAATTTTAGAGGGGAGGACTGTCGGGGATGGGTATTAAGGAGGGCATGTATTGCATGGAGCACTGGGTGTTACACACAATGAATCATGCAACAGTATATCAAAAACTAATGGTGTTAAAAAAAATGATGTACTGTATGGTGACTAACATAACATAATAAAATTAAATTAAATTAAGTAAAACAAAATAAAAGGTAAAATTTTGTGTATTCCCTAACATTAGCACTGCTTTCTTTGGCCTAATGCTTAATTTCATGGAGGGGGCGGGAGGGAAGTCTTTCAACCATTCCAAAAATACTTTGCATTTTTCACTTGCTCTGTGTCAATGTACTTAAATGAATTTCAAAATTAGTAATACACCCACACAAAATAGAAGAGTATACATTAATTGATACACACAGGAGTCTTCATGCTTAATCTAATTAAGCATTCTATTGTTCTTGATGGCGAAAAATTTAAAAACCTTTCCTTCTAACTTGAAAGAACTTTCCAGGCAACCTGCAGCAGCAATTTTTAAATCATCTTGCTTCTAACCTACACATTGTGCTGTGAGGTTAAGTACAACAGACACAAAGAAAACGAAAATATAGGAGGTCCCAGTGATGATATTGATGATATTGATTGTAAGAACAGACACAAATAAAGGGAAAAAGGACTCTGAGAACAGAGAGGATAGAAAATACCCAAGTGGACTACAAATTGTCCTGTTTTTAGGGATAGTGATTATAGCCCATGGCCATTTGGGGAACTATGTAAGACATTTATTATTTCTAATGTTATTTAAAGGCACTAAAAGTTGGTCTGACAATAAATAAATAAATACATACATACATACATACATACATACATACAAACATATTTAGGTTAACAATCAATAAGGATTACCCATGAATTTCCCAGCTTATTCATCTATTGCTCACTTGGCTAAGGCTCAAAGGAACCCCAAATACAAGTGAATTTTAATGAGGAAAATGAAAGAGCACAACAGTAAATGTTTGATGATGGATCAAACTGAGAATTTTGCTCTGGATTTGACACCTTTGTAAGATCCATAATAATACTAATCATAATTTTACTAAATATAACACATTTACTGAGGACTCATACTGTGACAATGTGCTTAGTATAGGAAGTCAATTACCTCATTTACAACTTGGAGCCATTAGTTAGGTCAGGGGTTGCCAAACTGGATCCTAGGGGCCAAATCTGATCTACCATCTGTTTTTGTAAAAAAAAAAAAAAAAAGTCTTATTGAAATGCAGTCATATTCATTTACATATAGCATCTGTGACTGCTTTCACCCTACAAAGGCAGAGTCGGGTAGTTGTAGCAGATCATGTGTTCAGCAAAGTCTAAAATATTTGTTTACTTAGCCTGCGACGGGAAAAGTCTGCCAAATCCTGAAATAGATGCTATCAATTTTACTTTTATTTTCAGTTGAAAAAACTAAGGTATCCAGTCTATTGCAGTTGACCGGATTATGGTATCTGATTGTCCCTGAATGACAATAAACAGTTCATGGTCCAAGTTACAAGCATATACCAAAATGACCATCTCAATGAGAAAGAATATGCATAGTTCTTCCTTCTATGCCCCACATCCTGCAGCCAACAGTGAAGTCACAATATGTGAATTTTAGAAAGCTTAAATTAATGGATGAAATTTGGATTTTGAAACGTATTAATTCAAACTGAAGAACGGGAAAAATAAAGGGGACAGAGTACATTTATCTTACATATCTGCTCCTCAGAAAGTTCTTCCCTGACAGCCTTCTCTGAAGAACTATGGCAATAAATTCTCAGCCCCTGTCTCTGCATCACCCCGGTTATTTAATTAATAGCACTTCCCACAAATTTTAGCTGTCCAGTTTGTCAACTTGTTGTGTATCTTCTTCAATTTAGATGTAAGTTTCATGAGAACAAGGGTTGTATCTGTCTTGTCCATCACAGTATCTCCAATGCCTAGTGCTGTTAGTGTTCAAGAATACTTGAAGAATGATAGGCAGAGAAAGAGATGGGGGAAGGAATAAGAAAAGAGAATAAGTCATATTCTCAATAGATAAAGAACTGGGATAAAAACTTTTGGGGCAAAGGAAAAAAAAAATGAACATGGCAAAGAAAATGCTTGCTTTGCTCTTCTATTGTTTATTGCTATAAATAGAGTTAGATAATAGAATAGATAATGGAACAGATGATAGAAAGAAAGAAAATAAGATATCTTCAAAGAAAGACTACAGAAGGAATAATTTGTGAGGAGTATCATTCCTCTAAATATCGATCAATTTCTTTCACCTAAATGAGTCATTTACAAGCAAATTCTTGCATAAAACTATCTTACAATGTAGGGGAAAACAAGAAATAGAGTTCTAAACCTGTAATTTCTGAATATTAGAATTTTAAGGGACAAATTTCCATTAAGAGCTAACTAAAATTGAACTAAATAGGGTTTTGGTCTAAAACTGAGCAAGAGTAAAATGGTTCAATGAGTCATGAAATTTTATGAAACTGGTAAAAATACTCTATCTAAATAGTAGTCCTTGAATCCAAAATGATGCTATCTTGTTTTCAGAAATAATCCAGTTATCTTTGGACATTATCAAAAGTTGCAAGGACAACCTCTACATAGAAAAGTATTGAGAAATTTTTTAAGTGTTTTGAGATTAGAGTCTATGTATGCTACCCCCTGATGTCCTACGACTAACACGGTGCTAAGAATGTCCATCCATGGGGTGCCTGGGTGGCTCAGTGGGTTAAAGCCTCTGCCTGCAGCTCAGGTCATGATCCCAGAGTCCTAGGATCGAGCCCCACATCGGACTTTCTGCTCAGCAGGGAGCTTGCCTCCCCTCTCTCTCTGACTGCCTCTCTGCCTACTTGTGATCTCTGTCAAATAAATAAATAAAATCTTTAAAAAAAAAAGACATCTGATTAAAAAAAAAAAAAGAATGTTCATCCATTCAACAAATAAACGGATAAGTATTTCTCAGTACTACTACTCTGTAGCCCATGCTGTCATACATTGGAAGGCATGCCTCCTTCTAGGGTATCCCACCCTCATGGGGAAGGCAGGTAAGCAAACATGCTATTTCTTTAACACAAGAACCAATATAGATATAATCTCAGAGTGTTAAGAGAGGAAGACCTAAATAAACAAGGCCGTGAATGAAGATCACACAACCCACAACAAGCAAAATCTATTCAATTTGCTACAGTAAGGGGTCAGCCACCACCCCTCATGTTTGGCAGAGACTCAAAGGCAGGCAGACCAAATAGCTTTCTAGTGGAAAAGACGGGAAGGCTTCAGGTACGCCATTACTGGAGGCTACTGGCATGGGGAAGTTGTAGAAGGGCTAACTATGTAATTGGTTAGGGGTTATATATTTGGCTTTCTCCAGTTGCCCCTAAGAAGCAAGGGCAAAAATAAGGAAAGCCGTCAGTTACTGGTCACCTGTACTGACTGCTGCTATGCTGACTCTGTGGGTCAGAGTTTTATTTTTATATATGGTGTAGCCTTTGCTATTCGTGTACTCAATCTCTCAAATTCATAATGATGGTGACAAAGAATTTAATTAACAAGTTGCACTCTTGTTCCAAACAATATGTCCCCCAATTTCCTTCTTCTCTTACAAAGTGAATGTATCTTACGTTTTTAAAGCTTCATATAAAAAGAGTCATTTGTTAATGAAAGCTTTTTTGATTTCCAAAAAGACAAGAGTTATAATACAGATAGATCAGTGTTATTGCAGAGAAAATTGTAAATCAATAGATCGGACAATTCAGAAGCTTATAATAAAATTATTTTTTAACCTAAATGAACCTGAAACCTCAACTCATAATAGTTATACTAGCACATTAAATGATAACATTTTAAATTAAAAAAGATGTTTATAGTTAACAAAGTAGGATGCTCCACCATCATCTAACAGTCATAGTCTCATATATCCCCCTTGTTCCTATAATTTCCTCCTGGAAAACCTGTGTTTTAGGTGCACAAGTCTACATTTGTTTTTTATCTTCATTTATCTTAATTCTCAAAGAAACAAGGGTTTACAAAAGAAGAAGAAGAAGAAGAAGAAGAAGAAGAAGAAGAAGAAGGAGAAAAACACAACAAAAGCCTAGTCAACTACCTAAAAACTACTTGAGTCCAGATGGTATAACATGTAGGGGTGTGGGGAAAAACAGTTATATGTACCACACATCCTGTTACTTGCCTCAGGAATACTTAAAATAGCAGATATTTTGCATTTTTGTTATTGAAGATGTTGCTGAAGGCTGATTTACAAGTGACAAAAATAATGTTCAAATATACTCATAGTGTGCTTTTATACATGTATCTTCCTCACCACATATATTTTCTTTCTACTGCTCGTGGTTTTAAAATGTAAAACACAATTTAATATAAATTTAATGGATCATATTCAATACAGTTTCCCAATTTTATTTATGAATCGTGCCAGTTTTTGCTGTCTTGCCTCAAATAGACTCCAGGAAATGTGTGACTTGCCACAGCTCAAGAACTTAAGTAAAAGCAAATGTGGTCTCTGATGCAAAGTCATATACTTCTCAAGTTATTATAAATTCAGAAGAAAATGATTAGTTCTGCTATTGAACAAAATATGCCAGCTCATATTCAATGATCTGGGTTTCTCTATGGAATCACTTTAGGATTGCTATAGCGGGGGCTCTTGGCACTGACTATGTCATAACTACAAACCTTCATCTACCTCCAATTATCTGATATCTTCATAGTTCTCCAAAACAAGGATTGTTAACTTCAAGTTCACACATATCCTTGAAGGAGTCCATAAACCCTGAAATTTTATAGGAGGGCATAGTTTTTTCTTTCTTAGATTAAAAATGTATCAGTGACATCCAGTTGGTTGAGATATTGGGATATATCTAAATCATAACGAAGCTTATCACATAAACAAAAAGTTTTGGGATTTATACTAGATAAACAAACTATTAAAAAATGGCTTCAGTGGTTTTTGAGGATGTTGCTAAGAGGTTTCCTCATACATCTGGTGGTGACATTTTTTCTCTTCTATCTCTGTACATTTCTTTAAGATTTAGAGACACTGGTCATTTCAAATAATATTCTATTACCATACTGAATGTTAAATTTACCAAAATATTTCGTCTTTAGTGTTAACATAATTTTACATTTATCTTATGTTTTAATTTGATTTTTTTCTATTTTAAACAAAGTCATAGATTATTTTCACGTATTTATTCTTCCATTCTTTTACTCTATCACTAGTACACAGGCAGGGTTCTTTGTTTCCAACAATAGAATCCCTTCTAAGAAGAAATTGATTTATTAAGGGTATTAGGTAGCTAAAAGAATTTCTATCTCAGCCAAGGAACCAAATTTGGATGCTAGACAGAAGGAAAACTGCAATCAGAACACAAATTCATTATTGTTATAGTGAAAACACTACTATGGCTTCTGCTTACCACTTAATATGCTATGGGTCAAATATCTGACAATTACAACAAACTTGAACCAGATTTTCAGCCACGTGCTCTTCCAGACCTATTCTCAGCCCTTTTCCACTTTGCTCTCTGTCTCAAGAGGCTGATCTACCAACTTCCATTAACAAGCCAATGACCCATATGGATTCTTCTTGGATGGACTAGAGCAGATACCGGGAGAAGACTGGAGAGAAAAAGAGTGAGTTTATGACATTTATTCATTTGGGTCCCTCCCTCTTCAAGTACGTCACCTCAGGATGGCTGTTTTGCACTGCACAATTCTTTCTCCCTTTCTACTCCGGTAGAATATCCATTTTTCATTCTCTTGGGATAGGGTTAAAGGGCATCCCTACTGCTGCTAGACCATGGTTCTTGCTGCATTCACTAATACCTCCAACATACTACACAGACCTTTACCAATGATGCCTTTATAAACAGACAAAGTGTCCTTTGTTTACCAAAACTTACCAAAACAATATTTGTATTTTTGTTATCAAAGACCTATTTTATAGCTACTCCAGAAAAATCAGAATTCTCCCCTACAGGATGCTCTATTCCTGCACTCAGCTACACATAATGTAATTTTACTTCCAAATTCCAAATCTCAGCTATAAGTCTGCCTGGGAAATCTCAGATAATATGAAGAACATTAGATGCAAGGAGTTCTGGACCTTTAGTTTTATCTTTCACGCCTCCACAACTTAAGAAAGTACACCAGAAGGGAATAGAGTGGATATTGCATGAGCCAGCATACCATTATCTACTTCAAACACTGATATTTACACATAAAAATTTATGAAAATGTGACCAGCTATGAAGTGAGTCATAGTGTTTTCTACAACATTTGTCATGTATAAACTTTGCCTATGTTGCTTTATGCAAATATTTAGATTAGTAATCAACGAGAACAACTCAATAGTAACCCAGGACATGCAAGTATTACCAATAGTATATAAAGCTTAAAAGGTCAGGTAAATATTTGCTTTGTTATTTGTAATCAGAATATATTTTTTTCATATTTGCAATAAATACAGTTGAAGTTTATTCTACCAAATACATCCTCAAAAATGTAGATATGACACAAGTCCCATTTCCCTTGTGAATTTCAGGAGGGCTGAAAACATTAGACAGTGGAAAGTAGATTGTGGTCAAAAAGCCTATGTCCAGGATGTGGTAGATTTTTAAAATGGCCACAATCCTTCATTGGAAGAGTAAGCATCTATTTCCCCAGCTCTTAAATATGGATGAGCTTTGTGAATTGCTTTGGCCAATAGGATATAAGCAAACTGTGGCACCAGCAAAGATTTGAAAACTGCTCACACACTGGGATTTGCCTATTTGCCACTCCTGGGATCTCCTGCCACCATCATCATGTGAATAAACCTTGGAAAGCCTGCTAAATAACAAGAGACAAGTGACCCAGTCATACCATCTGTTCAAGTAACCCCAGCCAATCACCAGACAAGTTTGTGAGGCCATCCTGGATAAGCTAGCCCCCAACCAACCTGCCAACTAACGGCAGATACATGAGCTACTAGACCAAGTGAGATAAGCCAAGCCCACCTGGATCAAAAGAGCCACCACAGAGCCCAGCCCAAATTGCAGACCCACTGAACTACAAACTGAAAAAGAAACTAAATAAAAATTTTGGAGGCTAGTTTTTCAAACCACTAAGTTTTGTGGGTTTTTTTTTTTTTTTTTTTTTTTTTTTTAGCGCAAACAAGCTAACTGATATATAAAAAGATACCTAGGAGGGGCGTGCTGCTGTTGACTAACCTAAAAATATATAGCATTGGCTGTAGGACTGCGCAGTAAAGTGAAGCTGGAAAAGCAGTGAGGAAACTTGCAAAGGCTGACTCGTGCTACATAGGAGAAAAGCAAGTGGCAAAACTGTCCCCTGTAGTAACACGGAAGACAAAGAATTTACCTGATAAGCTGTGGACATGACAAGATGGCTTCTGACCCCAATGTTGCACCAGGGTAAGGTGAGGGAAGAGAGAGTGATGCTAAAAATAAACTGTTGTCAGACAGGATTTTTTTTTTTTTTCAGACAGAATTTAAAAGGAAAATAAAGGGGTAGGACAAGTTGGGTTGGAAAACCAAATTGCTTCTCATTTCCAGGATCTCCAACTAGCAAATTATTTTCTTTTTCTTTTCCTTCTTTCTTTTTCTCTTTCTTTCTCTTTCTTTTGTTTGTTTCAGATGTATAATTTAGTGATTCATCACTTACATAAAACACCCATTGCTTTTCAGTACAAATGCTTTCCTTAATGGCTATCACCCATTTAAGCCATCCACCCCCAACCCCTGCCCACCTCCCCTCCAGCAACCCTCAGTTTGCACAATACAGCTAAAATTCTGCCTTCTGGGGGCGCCTGGGTGGCTTAGTGGGTTAAGCCTCTGCCTTCGGCTCAGGTCATGGTCTCAGGGTCCTGGGATCGAGCCCCGTGTCCGGCTCTCTGCTCAGTGCGGAGCCTGCTTCCCCCGACCCCTGCCTGCCTCTTTGCCTACTTGTGATCTCTCTATCTCTCTCTCTGTTAAATAAATAAATAAGATTTTTTTTTTAATTCTGTCTTCTGGTTTGCCTCTTTTTTTTTTAATCCCCCCAACCATGTTCATTTCTTTTGTTTCTTAAATTCCATATGAATGAAATCATATGGTATTTGTCTTTATCTGACTTATTTCACTTAGCATAATACACTCTAGCTCCATCCACAGCATAGCACATGGAAAGACTATATTCTTTTTCATGGCCAAGTAATAATCCATTATATATTGCATCTTCTTTATCCATTCATCAGTTGATGGACACTTGGGCTGTTTCCATAGTTTGGCTACTGCAGACAAAGCTGCTATAAACATCAAGGTTCATGAGCCCCTTCAAATCAGCGTCTTTATATCCTTTGGGTACCTGCACCTAGTAGTGCAATTGCTGGATCATATGGTAGTCCTAGTTTTAACCTTTTGAGAAACCTCTAAGCAAATTAGTATCAAATAAAGTGAGAAAAAAGATAAGAACAAAGATCAGATCAAGGATATGTCTGTAAAACCCTTTGTTAAAATCCTGAAAGAAGGGCCCCTGGATGGCTCAATGGGTTAAAGCCTCTGCCTTTGGCTCAGGTCATGATCTCGGGGTCCTGGGATCGGGCCCCACATGGAGCCCCACGTCGGGCTCTCTGCTCAGCTGAGAACCTGCTTCTCCCTCTCTCTCTGCCTGCTTCTCTATTTGTGATCTCTGTCAAATAAATAAATCAATCAATCTTTAAAATCCTGAAAGATTCAAGGAGGTAGGAAATGGCCTCTCTAAAATATACAAAAGGCTTCTGATGGGGCACCTGGGTGGCCCAGTTGCTTAAGCGACTGCCTTCAGCTCAGGTCATGATCCTGGAGTCCTAGGATCGAGCCCTACATCAGGCTCCCTGCTCAGCAGGGAGTCTGCTTCTCCCACTGACCTCTCTCCCTCATGGCCTATCACTCTCTCTCTCTCTCTCTCTCAAATAAATAAATAAAATATTTAATAAAACAAAACAAAACAAAAAGCTTCTGAGAAGAATAAGGGTGTGGTCACATAAAAGCTTAATCCCCCAAAAGGCATCTATTAAGTCAAGAGAGAGGCAGTCTCAAAACAACTGACATTCTGTATTTTGTTGAATAGAGTAGACTAATGTGGTATATGGAAATCCCACAGGTGTTATGGAGGACATATCAGTAAAAGGACCAGTAGATTAGAGGAAAAGGAACGAAGATCGTTAAAATTAGAGGAAAAAAAAATCTTCTGTATCTCAACTACGAGAGGAAGCAAGCTGAGAATGCTACTCAGTTGTAATTGGAGGCCATATTTGTAGGGGAAAAAAACATTTCAGAGGATAGAGCCATAAGCCCAAAGGTTGGAGTCAAGATCCATAGAAAACAGTGACCAAGAAACTACTGCCAAGGAATAGTTAAGAATTTTGTACTGGGAATCCACTTCTATAGGGTACGGGGTCCTAACCAGGACACATTCCCTGGCCCCAGAGGCAGAAGAACTGAGCGTCTGCCCCAAGGGATTCCAGAATTGCAGGGGTCAGCACCTGCTACCTGCCTCCTATTCTTCCTTTTTTGAATGGAAAAGTCACTTATAATTATCCTATCCTTATCTCCCTTTGTAGGTGAGGCACAGATAACGTGTGTTTTTATTCACTGTTTTCTTTGGTACATGATTGCAAGAGGAACACATCTAAGGAGTAACATTCGGATCTTATTTAAATCATGAGATCCTGGACCTCCAGCCTAAAACTGGAATTAGATGACACTTCTGGGGAGGAGGTACAGGGATTCTGAAGGAGAGAGGAGAGTGAATTAATTGGGATCGAAGGACAAACTACAGTAGTTTATTGAAACACAATTATCCCTCTTTCGTTCAAAGGCTTTCCACTTTCCCACCCCTTGAATCTAGGTTGGTTGTGTAATTTGCCATGTAAACGAGACATTAACAAAACTGTTACAAGCACTTACCTACTTGCTGTTTCTGGGCCTTCTGCCACTGCCGCCATGTGAATACGCCGAGATTAGCCTACTGGCTGATGAGCGACATGTGGCTTAATTGCATTTATACCCCATCTGAGAGTGAGAGAGCAATCAAACCCGAACTAAGTTACAGAGAATCAATCTGGCCCCACGTGAGCTGCCCCGCAACAGCTGAGGAATTAGAAAGCCCAGCCCTGTTCAGCCAAGTCGACCTTAAACAACAGCCTGGCACAAACTGACTAAACAAAAAGGTGGTTTTTTAAGCCACTGTGTTCATCACACTGGCTTGTTATACAGCAAAGGCAAACCCATAGACAAGACTAATCTACTTCCACGTAGATATCTGGATGTCATCTCGAAAGAACAACATGAAAAGTCTCCTGTACCTCCTATTGAGAAGTCTGGAAATGTAGGATTACTGAAGATTAGGCATTATGTTTGTTTGCTAAAGAGAAGACATTTTCTCGGAAAAAGCTGAAACTTACTTTTAAACTATGTCCATGCTACCTCAGGAAGGACTGTCTTAAAAACTAAAGAAAATAGATTATCACATGGGTAAAAAGAAGCTTCAAATCAGAGTTGAAAGATGTTCCACAGGGGGAGGGGTGATCGTGGAGAGGACATGACCTCTGGTTGACCTGATTGCTGGCCCAGGGAATCAGAGAATCCTCACTGCTCAGCCATTTCCAAGGACACAGACAGTATGCTGTTAGAACATCTGCACTGTATTCATGACTTAACCCATTTGAGACCTCTGTATAAACTTGTTAGATTTGGGGGGGCGCCTGGGTGGCTCAGTGGGTTAAGGCTCTGCCTTCAGCTCAGGTCATGATCTCGGGGTCCTGGGATCGAACCCATCAAGCCCCATCGGGCTCTCTGCTCAGCGGGAAGCCAGCTTCCCCCTCTCTCTCGCTGCCTGCCTCTCTGCCTACTTGTGATCTCTCAATATCAAAATAAATAATCTTTTTTAAAAATACCAATTACATGTAAAGTATTGTGCTTGACATCTTAGAAAACACAAGAGGTGTTGTATCTAGAAATTGCCCCCAAAGACCATACTCTTAATTGGAAGAGGAAGGTATTTACTTATTAAAAAGCAAACTAATGTTAACACGTAATAAATGACATCACATAGGTCAGTGCTTAGTGGTGAAGAGTATAGGTTTTGGAGCCAGACTGCCGAAATCTGATCCCAGGTACCTCATTTATCTGCTGTGTATTTTGGACAGGTTTTTTTTTTTTTTTTTTAACATCTCTGGGGCAATCCCTTACATACCTATGCACAAAATAGGTGTATCAAAGTACCTATCTCATAGATTATTACAGAGAATTAATATATACCAAGTGCCTATAACAATTTAAATGTTAATATATGCAAAGTGCTAAGCACACAGGAAATGTTACATAAGTGCTATGTATCTAAATGTAGACAGTAAATGGCTAGGAATAATTAGCGACTCCACATGAACTGCTCTGAGAAGAGACAAAACCCAGCCACCTCTAGAAAAGAAGTCAGCCAACTTCCTGGCTTTAATTTCATACTCCATCTGTTTATCGGTTTTCAGAATTGGACAAAGTTTGTGAAAAGTTTTGTTTCCTTGAATATTCAAATTCAGTATTTTATATTAGGGATGAATTCTAATGATAAGGGAATAAGGGGCATCTTAATCAGAACCCTCATGTTGAGCCTGCCCTGCTTGCAGATGGATGTGGGAATCAATAAAGCTATAGCAGGAGCGTTAGCGTGGAAATATGCATGTGAACTCTATCTATGCAGGACACTAGTGCATCTCTCCTATGATACTGACATATAACATGCGTTGAGTGAATATTCTTGAAATAAATTAATGAAAACATTCAAAGTAATTTTAAATGTACAATACTCAAGGCAATATCAAAAAATGCAAAACTAAGTAGGTACTGTTGTTCAGGTGAGTTTCTTTTTTTTTTTTTTTTGGTCTACATATACATACAAAGTTCTACAGGTAAAAAAATAATAATAATTCATCTCAAACTGTTAGAGATGACATTCATGTAATACTAGATTTTAGGTAGCCAGAATTTTTCTTTTTGAAGTTATTTGGGGTCTAACAGTTTTTAATGCCATGAGTCTTACAAGTGATTTTCTGTGGGGACACCTGGGTGGCTCGGTCAGTTAAGCTTCTGCCTTTGACTCAGGTCACCTTTGGCTCAGGTCATGTTCCTGGGGTCCTGAGATCGGGCTCTACGTCGGGCTCTCTGAAGGGAGTCTGCTTGTCCCTCTCTCTCTGCCCATATCCCCCATCTCCAGCTCATGCTCTCTCCCTCTCTCGCCCTCTCTATAATAAATAAAATCTTTTTTTAAAAAAGTGACTTTCAGTGAAAGCATATGGCACTTGGTTTTAAAGTGTGTTCTCCGAAGGGCAGCATCAGCATCTCCTGAGTGTTTGTTAGAGATGCAAATTCTCAGGCCCCATCCCTGACCTGTTGAATCTGAAATTCTGGAAGTGGGCACAGCAATGTGTTTTATTGAAGTCTGCAGGTGCTTCTGTAACATGCTAAATTGGGAGAATCCTGGGGTATAGCAATTTGGTGTTCCTCACTCTCTCTTCTAAAGAAATGATACTGTTCTGTCTTCAAAGAAACACAATTCTTGGGTTATTTGAGGAACTGGTTCCAATATTACAAAAATCAAAATACAAAAAGACAAGCCCACTCTTCTTTTCTGAAAACAATGGAGCAGAACTGTTCTACCAGGGAAATTTTTTCAAACACTTGGGCAGGACTTTTTTTTTTTAATACTTTTTTAAATACTTTTTTATAATACATAGCTTATGCTAAATGTATTTTTGTTCTTTATTTTAGAAACTGTCGACTTGGTGAAGAGAACAAGAAATATCACATAGTACAAAGTGTAAAAGTCACCAAAGAAAAAAAGCCAAAAACTAAAGGTTGAAGAAAAGGCTAGTACTGAATTTCATTTCAAATACATAAAAATTAACAAAGACATGAAATTCATCTAAAGAGGAGGCACTTGCATAGAATAAAAATAATTTAGATGTAAAATGGAAGAACTGATTTACCCAGTTTTACTTCCATTCAGAGACACACTTGTAAATTAAAAGTAGAGATTAGGAGGGGAAAAAAGGCAGAGTGGGGGGGTGGTCGCTCCTGATTGGCTCAGTCAGTCAACCATACAACTCTTGATCTTGGGGTTGTGAGTTTGAGCCCCACATTGTGTGTAAAGACTGCTTAAAAATAAAATCATTAAGGGGCACCTGGGTGGCTCATTTGGTTAAGCAGGTGCCTCCTGATTTTGGCTCAGGTTATGATCTCAGGGTCCTGGGATCAAGCCTCCTGTTGGGCTCTGCAGTCTGAGGGAGTCTCCTTGAGGATTCTCTCCCTCTCCCAAAGCCCCTCCTCCAACTCACACATAAAGGCTTTCTCTCTGTCCCTCAAATTTTAAAATTATCTTATAAAATAAAATAAAATAAAAAATCTTTAAGAAGAAAAACAAAGAGGAATTGAGAATCACAGTCTTAACATACTGCCAAGGCACTGTCTAAACTATTCTTTTTAATGGTAATTGAGCATGTGTATAGGGAATAGCACTATATTAACCACTTTGGGAATTATAATTCAGTTGAATATCGCTCTGGTTTTCACAGAGGACACAATCTGCTGGAAAAAAAAATAACCACATTGCAATGAAAGTGCATGTTAAAAGCACTAGGGAGTAAACAGAAATTTCATTCCAACATGTAGAGTTATAACACCGCGGTCTCAGAACAAATTCCGTAGGCAGTTTTTTTCAGCTAGGCCACAAACACAGAGCTCCAGTGAGACAAATGATGTTGGTACAGGTCTAGTACCGTGCCTCAAGTATAGGAGGTACTCTGCAAACAGTTGTTATTCAACCTTACAGTAAATTCTCTTATGTTTACTTCCATCTTTCCTTGTAAATACTGGCTTCTTACGTAGCTGTATTCATGGACCAAAGAAAAGGAGTTAGTGGACAAGAAAAAGTAAAGACACAAGTGGCAACGACACCAACAACAAAGACTGTACGTTGTAAATGGCTTTCAGTGAGAAACAACGAGAGACTATGGGACACACAATAATGAAACTATTAATATAAATCAATGTACCGGGAGAATTTATTGACATTTATTGACATATTGAATTTATTACTATCCAACAGTACGTAAAACTCTAGAACATATTATCATGCACTGTTAGGGGACACAAAAACCTGCAAAGCTGGGATTGTGTGTCTGCTGAATGAGAGGATAAGACGTGTAAGAAGTATATGAAAACTGAATACGAGGTGATAAGTGCCCATTTTATGGGGGACAATGAAGACTACAGGGTCAAGATCAATGAAACGAGAGATTTATATTGGCAGGTGGTGTTGGGAGTTTTCTAGGTTGGATTGGGATTCCTTGTTCTGTTGCATTTTTAGGATAAAATCATTTTTTTCTTAGATTTTATTTATTAGAGAGAGAGTGCCCGCATATGTTGGGGGAGGGGCAGAGAGAGTGGGAGAAGCAGGCTCCCCACTGAGCAGGGAGCCTGATGCGGGCTGATCCCAGGATTCCGAGATCATGACCTGAGCCAAAGGCAGACACTTCACCAACTGAGCCACCCAGGCACCCCTGGGATAAAATCATTACCTCTGTGGCTTCTCCCATTTTCAATTTCTTCCCATGCTCCTAAACCCCAAACGTTGAAAAGCTCACAGTGCTAAGGTGAAAGGTATATGATGGGAAAAATTATGAAAATAGTAAATGAAGAAAGAAAGGGATATCATCCATTATCCTTGGCAAGAAACAACCAAACAAATAAGTGGATAAGGGCCAAGCCAGAGGGGAACGGCAGGAGGTGATTATTCTCTACAAGATATCAATGGTTCTTAGTAAAAACAAAACCCAAGTCTACAGAACTAATTGCAATTGCCACCAAGTTTTCCAGTGGAACTGTATTTTTTTTCCTACTAACTCACATTCACACATCCTAAATGGTTTAAAAAATTATTTTACATATGTTCTATTATTAATTCACACAGCAAACATGGGTGGAAACAGCTGCTGTGGGAACTTACATGACTCGAGCAAAGGCTAACTGCTAGCAGTAGGAAAAAGCCAGGACTTCCAAGTCAGATATTCAAAATCATGTTTTGAAGAGCCAAAAATGAAGACATCTCCTATCTATATTTAATATCAGAAAAGGAACGTTCCAACAGAGGAGTAACTCTCATTACTCAACAGCACCAACAGCACCAACAGCACCAACCGTGCAATCAGTGTTTTTCCTGTCTACCTAGACGATCTCCCTGGCCCAGCTGGTAAGTCCTAAGACTTGTATATTATTCTCTGGTCTTCTGATGTCAATACTTCAAACTAATACTATAAGGAGAGAAGGACACTCTGGGTCAGCCCAGAAAAGACAATAGCGTTTCTACTTCCCTCTTTCTCTCCAGCGTCCCAACTCCCATGGTCTGAGGAATTTTGACTATATGCAGAAGCCATATAGAATTGTTCTAGAAGACAGTCTCATTGGTCTGCCAGCAGACATCCAGCGTCCTCACCAGATACTTGAGGGAGCCTTCGCCAGGCTCTGACAGTAACATAATAGAGCCCGAGCAGTAATAGGCTAGTTGAACACAGGCAGCCCTTAGAGCCAAAAGAGATGAAAAGAAGTGTTACTGTTTTAAGTTATTAAGCTTTAAGGCAATTTGTTGTACGGCAAAATAACAACCAGCACCTCATTTTTTACCTGAGTTGTTTCTTTAGAGAAGGCAATTAGTTCAATTTGTAGGCTCTCTGTAGGAAACCAGCTAGGAGATAAATATGTAGCAACTGGTCGGGTCTGAGACCTTGTTGTGCAGACAGCTACATCATTTGGGGACACAGTGCCAAATGAAAATGTGGGGTCCCTTGTGCAGAAAGCAGGAAAGAAGTGCTGTTACATATACATAAAATGCCTCCTCCTTTCTTTTACGGTCTGTATCTCTTTGCTTTTGTTGTTCCATGGCATTTTCAGAAGAGCCTAATTTACATTTTAAATTTTGAACATTTTTTTTTTTTACTCTTCATCTTTATATTACGCAATGCTCATTTCAAAGGCAAATATCCAAAGACTTAACTTATGGGCGGAATCACCAGGATTATAATTCATATTACCGCGATTCCTGCCCAAAGGGTACCACAAGCCCACCAAGGGAGAGAAATACAAGCCGGACTCAGAAAATCTGGAATGTGAAAGAGAGAACCTATCCTTAGAGACAGAGCCAGCCTAGGGAGCACTCTGGGGTGTAAGGATTGTGGCACGTGGGTGGACCCTCACAGGTGGCACAAGCCTGAGACCATCCAGCAATGGAGACTGCACACATGCTCACTGAACCTGCGGCAGACACAGGAACGATGCCTCAGAGGGCGCAGGGTCTGGAGAAGTCAAGTTCCGTGTCACTGCTCGGTGGGCTGTTCCACCAGGACAGATGGGCCACCCCCGAGTATCTTTAAACCTTTGTCCTGAGAGGCATTCAAACCGCCATTAGGGGTGGGCACCAAGCCAGATGCAGCAAACAGCAGATGGACCACTGGGTAAGTGATGCTAGTCTGGGGTGGGAACTGTTGATGTTCTAACAGGTTCTAGTTACTGTAAGGGCACACACCCACCCTGAGCTTCCCTGCACCCATGACTAGGCTCCTGTTGGGGAAAGGCTGGCAGAGGTTACGGGGTGGGGAGTGGGGAAGAGGAGGCTGGAGGGGCCAGGATGTCAGAAAATCAGGGATCTAGGAAGCAGGGACAACCATCCAGGGAGGCTTCAGAGGTGTTGGGTGGCTGTGAGGCTCCAGGGCCCCATGCTTGCTCCATTGTCCCCTAAGACTTGCAAACCCTGAAAGCAACATGCAGTGTGTGCCATTGGGAAGAGAAACAGTCAATAAGTAGTTATACATGTAATTAATATCATAACAGAGGTCCAAGGTACAATGGGGGCCAGTGGGGTTAGGGGGATTCATCTTTGAAGTATGTAGAAAGACTTCTCCTCTTTTGGATGAGACCAGAAGGAGGAGCTTGTTTCCTGGTTTCTTGGTTTGTGGGAGGGACAGGAGCAAGGCTGAACAGGGACATGGAGAAAGGGCAGAAGAAGGGAAGGGCATTTCTAGCAGAAACAAGAGCATGGACCACAGTACTGTCTCTTGAACAGAAGCTACTTCTATAAGTAACACAAACCCAATGTTCACATACTTAAGGGAAAAAAAGGAAGTTCTGCCTGACATGAGAATGTGATGACTCTAAAATGCAAACCAGGAGCACTGTCTCAGAAGAACATAGGAGGAGAATAGAGACAAAACAAGTGTTCTTCCCAAACGCATAGTCTGAAATGAGGACGCACATGCGAACAGTTCATTCTGAAAGGTATTGCAGAAAGAGCCGTGAGAAAATGGGGATGTAAGACGGAGAAAGAAAGATAAGTAATGAAGTTAGTTTTGCTCTGTAGGTAACTGCCACTTATCCCCCTTAAGCCCAGAGAGATAGTACAGAAACACCCCTCAGAGTTGTGTCCTATAGTTAAGTAAGGAAGCTCTGGTGTTTTCACGAACTCCCATCCTTTATCAGTGAGGCATTGCCCCAGGGGAGCTAAGAGCTCCCCAGCACTGTTGGTCTGTGCCACGTGCGGCAACAGCACACTGCCAGGACCCAGAAATGCCTCTAGCAGAGACCAGGGGTGCTGCTGGCATCCCTCCTGTAGGCGAACTTCTGGGCAGGTGGAGGAGGTGTGGGTGGGCCACTGTTGCCCACCCCTCTGACTGAACGGCTCACTGAGCTGAGGTAAGGAAATGTAAATGAGAACAGCAGAAAATTCTGGAGAAAACCAGGACCTAAAAAGGGAGAGATGCAGGGGTAGCTGATGCTTCCTTGCTCTCCAGTGAAAGTCATGGAATCGCAGAGTTTTAGTGCTCAGTATTTCAACCACCACCTTCCATGACAAAATTGGGTTTGCCAAGGGCTAAGTCCCTTGTCCAGAATTTCACAGCCATTATGGGCATGAGTTTTCTCACATTTGTTTCAGCCTACTTTCTACTATTATATACCTGTTCGCTAACATGGCTTTCAACTTGAGAAGAAACAACAACAACAAAAAAAGAATAAATGGGGATTGCCATGATCATCTTCATGCAGACAGGACAGAAGCAGCTACTGGAAAGTAGGTTTACAAGGGAAGTCAAAATAGCAGCCAGATAAGACCTCCACCTTCCCGAAATATCCATAAGTATTTATCCCCAAGAACTCACCCTTTCTCCATCTCCATATCCTCTACAGTTCTAGAGAACTAGCAGTAACAGAAAATGTTTCACAGAATATTGCTAATGTGCCTTATAGGTACACTGAGGTACATAATACACAAATAAGAAATATGAGATTTTCCCTAGTTTAGTCATAAAGAGTGAGACTGAATTATTGAGGGGAGTCAGGTATCAGTGATCTTCCAAGTAATTAGCATATGCCAGAGGAACAAAAATCTACTAAGCCCAGATACATCACGGGCTTCTAAGAAATGACTTAATGAGCTAAAAAAATCAGTAGTAACACAACATTTAATCATTTATAGAAGGACAATGTTCTCGGAACTGTCCTTTAATAGCAGTCTAAAATTATATCCCCTAATGTAAGAACGTGGTTTTGGCCACCAGAGTGGTTCTGTAGGCACAGTGATTTATCCAGGGAGTAAAAAAAGATTTGAAGTAGTAAAACCTTACATTTGAAAGGTTATCTTCTCTGCCTGGACAATAGCTATATATGAGGGCAAAAATATAACTTGAACAAATAATAGGACATCTACAAATTAAGAATACACTACAAAGTGATCAAAAATTTTAAAAATAAGGTGAGTAGAATTTTTATTTAATAATACTGACTATATCCCTGAGGGCACATGTAAGAATAAGTCACTGTAATCACTACGATGAGCAATTTTAAAAAGAATAATGCTACAGAGAAGTTATTTTAATGATAGTTAAGTCTTTTAGAGACCCAGGTGAGCTTTTGACATATATTTCAATTGTCCCTAAAAACTTCCCAAAATGATACACTATGCCCAAATCTTTCTATTTAAACAGCTTCAAAAGATTACAGTCAATCTCACACAGCTCATACATTTTTTTAATTCAACTTTTGTCAAATTGATTTATGATTCTGAATTGGACTTATGTCAATTTGATTTATGTTTCTGCTCTCGGTCGATGCTATGCGTACTTACTATAACTTGAGTTGTCACAGAGGGAAGGGGATCCACAGGGACAGAGATGATATACCTCCCCAAGGGCCATTAACTGGAAATAACAGAGCAGGCCTCACCCTTTACTTTCGACGGCCCCTGAGCTTCCAGAAACATGTGTCTTGCAGTACTAGGCACAGATCAGAAGCGTGGACTCCAGTGAGATAAGCGAGTAGATATATGCTATTCTTTCGGGGAAGGTAATGTCTCCCATAAAGTTCCTTTTAACTTTTAAAGAATGGCTGAGTTAAGAAACCATTTAAAACTCATTACCTATGACCATTAAGTGATAATACACTTCGGTTCAGCTTGTCTTGCTACAGAGCGAGATCCTTCATGGGTGTCTTAATTTTTCCCACTTCAATATAGACATTTTCCCTATGTGAGAGAGAAATAGTTTGCAAGGTTTTGTGAAGGAAAAAAAAAAGTGTGAGAGAATATTGCACCATCAACATTCACATAAAATGAAGTTCTTAGCCAACAAACTTGAGGACTTGACAATAAATGATCTACCCTTTTAGGAGCAAGATTGTGATTCTGCTATTAACAACTCTTGGCCGAGATGTACAGTCCTATTTTCCACTTGTGATCTGCCATTATCACACATAATCTCCAAAATATTTGATGTCCTGCTAAGTATAATTTAACTCTCTTCTTTCTTTTTATTAATAGTTCATTACTGTATTTGACTTCTATAAATCTAAACTAAAAAGTGAACTATAGATGTCTATAGATATACATCAAGTATAGAGGTCTGTCGATGTTTTCTTTGATCACCGCTAATCAGTGCAGTGATAAGATTCCCAAAATGACCTTGTGCTTATCTTTAATTTCAAAAAACATTATCTCTCTAACAATTATGGCATAACTTCTACAAATACCCACTGTTGCTACATCCCAGGAAACCATGAAAAGTCAGCTTGAAAAAAACATGTTTTGAAAATATTTGAAGGGAAAATTGTTTCCACTTAATATCTACAGACAACAGAACCGAACATGATTTCAAGCCCATAACAATGCCAGAAAATGTACTTGTCTAAGTAGATTCTCAGGTGCAAAACAGGACAATTAAAACTTTACCTTTTCGGGGCACCTGGGTAGCTCAGTGGGTTAAAGCCTCTGCCTTCTGCTCGGGACATGATCCCAGGGTTCTGGGATCGAGTCCCACATTGGGCTCTCTGCTCAGCGGGGCGGGGGGGGGCACTGCTTGTCCCCCTCTCTCTGCCTGCCTCTCTGCCTAGTTGTGATCTCTGTCAAATAAATAAATAAAATCTTTAAAAATAAATAAATAAACTTTACCTTTTCTGTAAACTTAAAGTTGGGACCACTAACCACTCTGTCCACTTTACTCCCTTCAGAGAGCAACTCTCAGAGAATAGGGTATCCAGAAAGTTATGAAAGTTTACTCTTCATAGATCTTCCATCAAGAAAACAGCCTTAACTCTGGCTGGCCAGTTTATAAGTAGTTCTCTAATTGGAGAGAATCCCCTAAACCAGCCATAAAGCCTAATCTATCCCTAGAATTTATATAAATTAGATACTGATCTCAGATGATTTCTGGCAGCCTGAACTATACTTGCCAGTAAGCTTTTGATACTATGAAATTAATCTAAGGAACTCTGTCCTTCCTCAGATTCCTCAAATTAGCAAATACTATAGCACTCCAAAGCAATACTGAATTCTAGTAAGGACTGCTGAAATTTTCTTGAACTTCCGGTATTAAAACCAGGCAAGACCCCCAGACAAAAAAAAAGCTGGGGGACTAATTTTCCACAACTTGCACCGTATGCACACAATTTAAACTTGTGTCTTAATAGAACAACAAATGTTGACAGGTTTTAGACAATGTTATTAGGGCGACAGTGCCACAGTCCTCTTCTGTGACCTGCCCCATACCTATGGCTTTCAGCACCTCACTGTCCACTATTCCATCAGGGAGGTAATAAAGGCCGTTAATAGCCTTGGAAGAAAGTAATGATTAGATGCAGAATATTCTGACAAATACATTTTGTTTCATGTTATATTACGAAATTTAATCAGTAATTTAGCTGGTTCTTATAAGACTGCTTCCTCTGACCTTTCCACAGCGCATGCAGTGCCTTAGGATAGAAGGAATTCATCGCTGAGTCTTCCATGTTCCTGCAGTACAATAGGTGTCACAGTGAAAGCTGATTAGCCTGCATAGGAAAATGTTTTTCCAAAGGAGTTGAAGGACTCACACTCTGCATGATGCTTTTCTTTCTCATTAAGCCTGACATTTCAGTGCTTTGTTGCAAATTAAAAACACATGATTGCCCTGGACTGTCAGTATGAAGCTTTGCCTAATACACAGAACACATTGCAGAAAAAAAAGAAAAGAAAAAGAAACAGAAACAGAAAAAGAAAAAGAAAGAAAGAAAAAGAGAAAGAAAGAAAGAGAGAAAGAAAGCAAGAAAGCAAGCGAGCGACAGAGTTCTTAAAAGTGTACTTGGGAGCTAAGGTTCACTTTATGACCATGACCAAGTAGCAGCAAGAGCTGGGCCAGTTTTCAGACAGCTGTGGGCAGCTGCTAGACTACTGACTACCAGACCAGCCTACAAAATAGATAGATCTGAGAGGACTTCAACCAGAGCACAAAGCACATTTGCTTTGTCTACTCTTCATTCCAAATTAGCCTGCCTTTTCCACAGGCAAAGGTTTTGTTTAAGTTCTGTGATTTACATTTTGACCCCCATTTCAAACAAGCATCTGCTTCATTTTTAAAAGTGGGGATCTAACCAGAGAGTGCTGGCAAGCCCCCGGAAAAACAGAGGAATGGTCTGTTAGGGGTGGGATGGCTGTTGGATCCAGTGAAACTATCATTATGATGGAAGGCTTGGATTGGCTCTGGAAGTTGAGAGGCTGAGAGCATATGCACAAGTCACTGGGACCTTTTCATACAGTCTTACAACTCTTGTTTTACTGATAGATGTCGAAAATTAGTGTGTATTTTTTGTAAACATAACAGTTGTTGCCCTATTTAGGAACTACACCAGAAACGGGAATGCTACTCTGAAAAAGTACTTGGAGATCACCTGTGGAAATTATCATAATCAATTTGTCAACATTAGGAATGCTGACATACCTATTAAGTTTCCATTAGGTATACTGATATACATTTAGAAATACTACAAATTTTTGATTCCTATAATTAAAACAGAATTTTCTCATGTAAAATACTCATTTGTCTGTCACTGAAGCCTCTTGTAGAACATACTAGGAAATATATTTCTATTTAATTTAAACTTATTTATTTACCCTTAAAAATAATAGGCATGGATCCAGTGAGGCAAGTTATGAGGAAGAGCCAGAAAAATCATGTTCTGAGTATAAATAGCCTATTCTACTATATGTGATAAATAGCTACACCAGATTAATTTAAGAGAGATCTACAAAGATGGTCTGATAGATACAATATTCTCATTATTTTATAATTAATGGATTTAATATCACTTTATAATTTCTATTTCTACATTTTCCCCCTTCACCTGGATGTAAGTATGCCCAAAATTTAGGAATCAAATTTACTCTAACAAGTATGAGACGTTCCTATCTGTTTTTAAACATAATCGCTCCCTAAAAAACATGTAACATAGTAACACGTAACGTAACACATAACATAAAAAAAATTCAAATGCTAGGTAGAATAACTACATTTTGCAATTCATGTCATCTCTGGTAAGAAAGTATTCGCAAATTATATCCGTTAAAATAAAGGAGTGACAGTTTAATAAGCTATTATTATTTAAGGAATTAATCCACATGGTCCATTGGCTATCCATGGCTATGTAACAAAATGAGTGGCTGAAAGCGATGAACATTTATTACCTCCCAATTTCTGTGGACTGCAGGTGCAGCTTAGCTTGGTGCCTCTGGCTCAGGGTCTTTGATGAAATTACAGTCAAGCTGTTGCCTAGAGCCATGTTCTTACCACAAGTCTGGGTTGGGAGGATGCCCTTTCCGTGTGGTTCCTGAGGCTGTTGGCAGGTCTCAGGACACTCGCATCCCAATGCACTTGTCCCTCCCTGCACCTCTGCCTCACAACACAGCAACTTGTTTCTGCACAGAGTAAGTGATCCAAGAAAGAAGAAGAGAATGTCCAAAATGGAAGCCATAGCCTTTTCTCACTCAGTCTTGGCAGTGAATCCCATACTGCTTACTATATTCTTTTTTTTTTTTTTTTTTTTAAGATTTATTTGTGCGAGTCAGACAGAGAGCAAGGGAAGAGCAGAGGGAGAGCACAGACTCTGCATGCTGCCATGGGTATGGAGCCTGAGGCACGGCTTGATCTCAGGACCCTGAGATCATGACCTCAGTGGAAACGAAGAGTCCCGCACTCAGCTTAGTGCCCTACCATGTTCTTTTCATGAGGAAGTCTGTAAATCCAGCTCACACTCAAGGGAAAGGGGCTGAACTAGAGTGTGTGGAGGCCAAACAAGGGGGGTCAAGGCAGAGATGGCTTTCACATAGTGTATTGAAACTCTCTTGAAAATATATCCCTTAGGTCTTGGTTCCGTTTAATCAGCAGCTATTTCTCGTTTATAATAATTTATTTAAATATTCTATATCAATATGGTATCTCATTAATTCCTGGACTGAAGGCTCCACTAAGAACATTTAAACATAATGTTTTACTCCAAATACAGTAAGTTATGTCTCCCAATGTGGGCCATTTCTCATGCTGTAAAAAATGAATCTGAACTTAATACACTACTTAGAGTTGCCATCTAGTGGAATTCTTAATTATCAAACACTTGCTAAAGGCCCTTAGATTGTTTGGAAATGAGATTATGAAATCCTCCAGTAAAGTCTTAGTAAGCTCCAGTTTGAATCATAAATCAAAGCTGATGAAGAATAACTTCCGTTTCAGTTTGGCAAGAATATTTTTCTGGTTCAGCGGAAGGGGATTAAAGTATGGACGGAAACAGAAAGAAAATATAAAAGACCTGGAAAAGTTGATTCGATCCAGATCTACCATTGCCTCAGTTTTTGTTGTTTTTTTTTTTAATAAAAGAGGGAAAAACAAAAGCATCAATCAAAAATGGGTTATACCATCCATACTTGCCATTCAGATAGCTGTCATTCAATTCATTATTTCTCAAGGTAGAAAATTTTATTCAAATCCTCCTCCAAAACTTATATTGTTTTTATATAGGCATCATCAAGGATTGAATATCAAATCCAATAATGAGTCACCACTTCTCGCCCTTCACAATTAACGGAAGGATCTTTTTTTATACATTCTGTATTGGGCTGTTACATTTTCGGCTCTTTCTTGAGACATAACTAATGGTATCAGATCGTCAGAATCACATTAGATCCCTACTGCCAGTTTTTTTTAAAGATTTTATTTATTTATTAGACAGAGATCACAAGTAGGCAGAGAGAGAGAGAGAGAGAGAGAGGGAAGCAGGCTCCCCACTGAGCAGAGAGCCCAATGCGGGGCTTGATCCCAGGACCCTGAGATCATGACCTGAGCCGAAGGCAGAGGTTTTAACCCACTGAGCCACCCAGGCGCCCCCAATTTCTTTTTTGAACTAAGAATTGGTCAGGCCAATTCTGTGACCCATCAGTATTTCAGAAGATGTCATGATGGAGAACTAAATCCTTTCAGAGCATCTGTCTCCCTGACTGGGCTCTTGCCCCTGGTTGGCCCTAAATCGAAACCGTTGGATATGACAAAAGACAGATGCTAACTGATCATGCATATCTGCAAAAATCACACCTCATAGCACAATAGTCCTCTCAAGGCTTTCAGAACACCCGCTGTCGAAGTGATTCATCACTTTCAAGAATGCCATTTTAAAATATTTCTAGCAATCACGTAAGGCACATGCTGAGAATGCTATGAATTAGATCATTTCAAATATGTAGAGGTAACTTTGTTTCCCTAACCGCTTCCATTATATAAAGAAAAGATTTCATTCCCAATTTAGATGTTAATCATAAATGATAATGCAAGTTCATATAAGAGTTGTTCGCAGAAGTACGCACACCAAAATACACACACACACGTTATATTCAGGGTTGCACATACTGTGATCTAATCTTGTCATCTAAAATGATGCTGAGGAGCGCCTGGGTGGCTCAGTGGGTTAAAGCCTCTGCCTTCGGCTCCGGTCATGATCTCAGGGTCCTGGGATCGAGCCCTGCATCAGGCTCTCTGCTCAGCAGAGAACCTGCTTCCCCACCTTCTCTCTCCGCCTGCCTCTCTGCCTACTTGTGATCTCTGTCAAATAAATAAATAAATCTTTAAGAAAAATAAAATAAAATGATGCTGAGATATACTTTTACCAAAACATGAAGGGTACATGTATGAACACATAGACACCAAACTACTAAGGTGCGCAAGCTGAGCAATTGCAAAAGGAAAAGATGAGTGTTAAGAGGTGGTTTTCATTTCAAAATTCAAGTTTGTCCTACAGGCCAAAAGGAAAACAAAATCTGATTACCAACAAGGTGACCTAAACCTCTATTTTAATCTCTACTAGAAAATGGGTCTTTTAACCATTATTTGAATTCAACAGCTTTAAATTTGATTCTAATATGGCTGTCCCTTTGTCTACATATATGCTTTCTCATGGTGGAAACAAAGTCTTAGTCAAGATCTTTACAAACACAGAAGATACTTGCCTGCCCTGGCTATGAGGAGGTGTGTGTTATGCGGAAGAGTATCACCCCGAAAAAGATACCCTTGTGGTTTAGCTGTTACTTATCAGCTGCCCCCAAAATAACAACTTTCACATATGGGATCAGATATTACCCAAAGACAACAATATTGAATGAACTTTCTATTGGTTGACCTACCCTCTGTTTTTCCCCATCCTGGCCTCTTGTGTGTCTTGCCTTAACAATATGACTCACCATTACTCCCCCTTGACATAAAATAGCACTTAGTGATTTTATCTGGGAATGACTTATATTTTCAGCGGTTTTTCCCTCCTCTCCTAATTTTTCTCCATTTCTTATCATAACGAAATGCAGAAAAATGCACGAATTGGAAAAGCTTTCAATATACTCTGATGTCCTACTTCTATGATGGTCCTACATGACTTTGATATGTCTATGTTTCAATTACTATCTGTTTTAGGCTCCAAAGAATTCTTGTGAGAGTGAAAACTTAATGGTAACAAACGATTACCATTCTCAGGTAATCACCAATTAGTCTGCTAGTGCTGCCATAACAAAAGGCCAAAGACTGAGTGGTATAAACATCAGAAGTTTATTTTCTCATGGTTCTGGAAAACAGAAGTCTAAGATCGAAGTGCCAGCCAGGTTGGCTTCTGGTGAGAGCTTTCTCCTTGGCTTACAGATGGCCATCTTTTCTCTGTGTCCTCACGTGGCTTCTCTGTGCAGCACACTCCTGGTGTCTTTATGACCCTTTATAAACCTTTATGACCTCATTTACCTGCTTATGTCTTGAAAGGTTCTATTTCCAAATACAGTCACATTGGGGTTAGGACCGCAACATATGGATATGGGGAATGAGGGAAACAATTCAGTCCATAACACTTGCCAATATGCTGGGATCTTAAAGGACTGGCTCTTAGTGATGTCTTTAAGGTCCCACAGGAAACTCTATGTATGGTTCATCCAGGATTCATTCAGCTCTAGAAGGTCCATTTGCTAGTCCCATCACAAATCATCAGCTACCTCTGGACTTGTGTCTTGGTATATAGAACAAGTATATATGTGTCTGCAGTTTTGGAGCAACCAATGGCACTTCTAAAAGAAACTTCTAATCTTTCCTTTACATATCAGGAAATGAAGCAAAACATTTACTAGTGACTCACAGCGATCCAAGTGACTGTCCCATAAAGGTGCTAGTCTCATGACCTAAATCTCTATCCTTTTTAGATGTATTTATCATGACTTAGAGCCATCTGAGTGAATCAATCCTCATTCACTCACTCATTCATTCATTCACTCATTCATTCATCAACTATTTGTGTTGAATGTGCTAGTCAATATCCATCACACTGGGATTCAGAGGTAAGGAAGACAAGGTCCCAAATTATAGCTGAGAACTGAATTTGAACTTCTAAAATGTGGACCTTTGGACCTAAAGTTCAAGGACATAATCATGGTCCTGGTTTCAATACCATAAAAAGGTAGATCAAAATTAAAATCCTTTCAGGTCAGGACTGCTGTGAGGCCATATAGTGCCACTGTGCAAGTTTAAAAATGGCAACCTTGGGGCACCTGGGTGGCTCAGTGGGTTGAAGCCTCTGCCTTCGGCTCGGGTCGTGGTCCTGGGATTGAGCCCCGCATCAGGCTCTCTCCTCCGCGGGGGCCTGCTTCCTCCTCTCTCTCTTTGCCTGCCTCTCTGCCTTGTGATCTTTGTCTGTCAAATAAATAAAATCTTTAAAAATATATATATATAAAATAAGCAGAAATGGCAACCTCTGTGGACCCAGACTGGCACATGAACAGTCCAAGTGTACAATGAGCATCCCTTTCTTCAATGGACACAGGCTAAGCAGAATGCACAGACAGGATTGTGGCCAACTATAGATTCCTCGGTTGTACCCACTTGTCCAAAGAACACAAACTGCACAAATTACATGTGGCAGTTGTCTTCCAGGTAGTGGAATTCAGAATATATTGGGAAGCAACACAGGCCACCAGGGAACATTCCAATTGAACACCACCCCATAAACCAAAGAGTTAATCTGAGAAGATTAAGGTCCAGGAGATTTCAAGGGCAATCCAGAGATTAGGAGAATAGTCAGTAGAAACTCAGAGACAAAATATGGGAATATTTAAATTCCACAACAATGAAATTCTGACAATCTTTGAATTGATTTTATCCCAAGGAACTCTTTTATCTGCTAGAGAGAGCAAGAAAGGTAGACTACCTGTATACATCATGCTTGTTCCAGCCATCTATTTTCTGAATTGGATTACAAATGAACTATGAATAGGGACCAAAGCTGTGAATGCCATGTACCTTTGAAGCACTTCCTAAATGTAAAGCAATGAAATCGTATTTCCAACAGAAGAGAGAAAGAGAAAGAGAGAGAAAGAAAAAGGAAAAAAGGAAAAAGAAAAGGAGGGAAGTAAAGAAGGAAGGAATGAGGAAGAGAGAAAGAGAGGAAGGAAAGGAAGGGACAGAGGAAGAAAGAGGGAGGAAGGAAGGAGGGAAGGAAAGAAGGAAGGGTGGAATGGAATAGGAAAGAAAGAGGGAGGGAAGGATGAAGGGAGGGAGGGAGGGAGGGAGGAAGGGAGGGAGGGAAGAAGGAAGAAAGGAAGGAAGGGAGGGAGGGAGGAAGGGAAAGAGAGAAAGAAAGGGGGAGGGAGGGAGGGAGGGAGAAAGGAAGGAAAGAAGGTAGGTAAGTAGATAGGAGAAGGGAAGGAAAGAATAAAGGAGGAAGGGAGAAAGAGAGAGAAAGAAGGAAGGAAGAGAGAGAGAAAGGGAGAAAGGGAAGGAAGGAAGGAAGTATTGAAAAATCAGCTACATAGACACAACTAATTTCTAGTCACAGAAACAATTATTGGGTGAAGGGGGCAGTCTCAAGGTCCTGCTTATACTATCCTATGATATTGCCATATTTCATTTATTTTAGTGAGTGTTTTTCCAGTAGGTATGCATGAGTGCATGTCATCAATTCAGTGAGTGAGACATTTGATAACATCATTTTTCTATATCATGAAGATAAATACACAACTTAGCTTTGGGCTTATAATTAAATGAACCACAAAACACTGATTTATTAAAACTCTTTGCAGATTTTTGGACAGAAATTTATTCATGCTCAAAGGTGACAAGATATTGTTGTAAAGGTTAGTGACTGAAATTTGTATTATTTTTAATCCCAGAGGGAAAAAAATGTAAGTAAAATCTGTATTCCCTTAATTATGTTATGTCATATTTAGGTGGACAAAATTAATAATAAGATTGATAGGAAATATTGCAGGTATATATGCTGATCAAATATAAATAACAGTTTTCTTTTTTTTATTATGGAAATCTAGTTGACATACAATGTTACAGGAGTTTCAGGTGTACAGCATAGTGATATGTGGTTTAGTATCAAAACCAGCACAGTACTTGTGACCACACAACAGTCCTAGATTGTAGGATTATCATCTAGAATCCATATTTTAGATGTCCACCAACTGTAATTCTCCCTTCAACAAGCACACTTGTTTTTAATCTTTATTGAACCTACTCTGTCTTCGTTTTCTACTAGTATGTCCTAACCTACACTGCCATTGCAATTCATCCCATGAGCTTGAGGGGCTGTTGTTTCTTATGATCACCCCCCATATTTCTCCCACCATACCACCACAGTGGCTGGTTTCAACAAACAGATACATGACTAAGCTATAGTCATTTGCTTCACTGAGAGTCTCCTTTATTTGTATTTCCCCTCCTTTGTGATTATCTAGCCTCTTAAAAGCCTCCTTTTATGTTCTCTAATTTAAAAATACTGAACCAGAATTCAAGTAAAATCAGCCATAATCATGTGACTTTAAATGTATAAGAAGGGGTGCCTGGGTGGCTCAGTTATTTAAGTTTCTGCCTTTGGCTCAGGTCATGATCCCAGGGTCCTGGGATCAAGTCCCTGTTTGGGCTCCCTGCTCAGTGGGGAGTCTGCTTCTCCCTTTCCCGCTCCCAATGTTTGTGCTCACTCTCTCTCTCTTCAATAAATAAATAAAAATCTTTACATAAAACGAAATAAAGTATATAAAAAGTTAATTTATAAAACTAAATCCATATCTTCGTCTCTCCCAATCTATCCAATTGTAATGGTCAGAAGTTAAAAATTAATAGTTTAGTGCCCATCTTTTCTCTCTTTTTCTCTCTCTGTTTGATGTGTGTGTGTATACACTTAAATATACACCCTCTTATTCCCTCCAAATATGGGAATGTGCACACACACACACACACACACACACATTCCTTTTTCCATTGAAAATATCTTACAGATCTATATCTCCACATTAACACAAGGAGAACTACTTTATTCTTTTTTTAAGATTTTATTTATTTATTAGAGAGAGAGTGAGAGAGAGAGCATGAGAATGAAGAGGGCCAAAGGGAGAAGCAGACTCCCTGCTGAGTAGAGAGCCCGATGTGGGACTTGATTCCAGGACTCCAGGATCACAACCTCAGCGGAAGGCAGTCGCCCAACCAACTGAGTCACCCAGGCACCCCTAGAACTACTTTATTCTATTAAAGGGCTGTATGATATTCCACTGTATGGACTCCCTTATAATGTGTCTATACTTCACTGAAAGATAGTTTACATGCAGTTTTGTTTGTTTGTTTTTATGTGGGACACGGCAATGAAATTACATACATCTTTAGGTAATCTATGCAAGACATTTTTTCCATGTAATAAATTTTTCAAAGTGAGATGGCAATTTCAGAAGGGTTTTTTTTTTATAAGATTCTTGAGAATATGATTCATTTTTAGATTCCCAAGGAATTTATATAACACTCTAAGATATGGTGGTCACTAATTGGCGTTACGAAACCCGGGTTAATTGAGTGGTTGACTATTCTAAAAATAGAACTAACTTTTGTAAATACCTGAAAAATACAATTGATCCTTTCACTTTTTCCCGCAGTGATAGAGTCTACATAGCCATCCAGAGTTTCAGCTGAGGAGATTCTGGGGATGGGCATCTCTTTATGGAGAAGCAACGTGTTATTGTTTGACTTGGATACAAATGAAAGCCATCCCTCTACTGTCAGTGAGTAAGCACTAGCATCTCTTGGTTTTACTGCATCCTAATCTACTAATCTTACTGGGAAAATATACCAGGTATTAGATGAGTACAATATACTTGAAAAGACTATTGTCTGAAGGCAAGCCCGTTTTATCAAAATTCATAACTGGGCTAATACTCTCTAGCATTCAGCTTCTTCATTTGTGAAATAAGAAAAACAAGACTCAGTGATCCTTTCTGATTCTAAATTCTCTACTATAATCCTTGCCCAGAAAGATAGCAGTGCCAGGGGCATGTGGTGGCTTAGCACTAGTTTCAGCTCAGGTTATGATCTTAGCTTTATGGGATGGAGCCTTCATGGGGCTCCACACTCAACACAGAATTGGCCTGGGTTCTCTCCCTTTCCCTCTCCCTCCTTATCTGCTTTTCCTTCTCTGCTCCTCCCCCAACTTCTGTGCACTCTCTGTAAAATAAATAAAGAAAATCTTTAAAAAAAGATAGCAGTGCCATATCTTCTAATGTCTAAGATATTCCTCCAACTTTGATTAAAAATGGAATTACTAGAAACATTTTCCCTAGATCCATTCAAATTGTATAAAACTGGAGATAAATGTTTGCAAACAGTCAAAATGGGTATAATGATTCCTACTGCACAGAAGCTTTGTGAAAATTCAGTGACAGATACTCTTAGAATACTTTGGTACTTAGCATATACAAGTACTCAGTGACTTCTACATTTCTTCATTATGATTACTGGAGGAGATTTAGAGCTTATGTTTAAATGTTATACCACTATGTCCTGTTTTAAATTATGAAATCATTTAAAATAGAATTAATTAATCATTATCAAAAATTTTGACATAAATTATGAAGTGTCTTAGCCTCTTCAAAGACAAGAATAATCTCAAACATACTTACCCCTGAATTAATATCAAAAGAGCTAAAATATAAAATACAACAAGCAGAAGAGATTACAAAGAACATACTTAGAACCTCCAATCACTGTTGGTTTATCTAGGTCCAACCCATGAACTGAAACAACCCTGTGTTATGTAACTTGCGTAACAATGCTAAACCACATTCTTGGTAGAAACAGCATCCCAAGGTTCTAGCACTTAAAATAGCTACTCCTAGCACATATAAAGGCCAGCACATGTATATTTTATGCATTTTATTATTTCATAAGATTTCAAGCAACAACATATTACAACAAGAAAGGACATATGCAATCATTAAAGCCTTTAAAGCTAGAAAGATGACTCAAAACCTTGATCTTACTCAAATCAATTCTCTCCTAAGGTGAATTATATGTACTGTCTATATTGCAATCAAATGCCAATGAAGTTTTACCTACAATCTTTCTGCTCCAAATACAACTTCACCCTCTCACCTTTGGGAACTTCCCATGATGTTTTTTCTGCATAGAATCTTCACCCCCCCAACCCCTCCCCCTTTTTTTTCCTTTCTTTTTTCTTCCTGAGAGAGACAAAGAATCTCAAGCAGGTTCCACATTCAGGGCAGAGCACAGAGCCCCATGCCAATGTAAAAATCTCACAACCTTGAGACCATGACCTAAGCTGAAACCAAGGGTCAGATGTTTAACCAACTGAGCCACGCAGGTACTCCCCATCCCCCAACTTCTTTTCAGACCATTGTCAAATCTAACTTCTGTACGAGATAGACATTGATCCTCCCGCACCTGGTTTTTGATTGGATTCATTCAACACTCTATGATTGAACATTGGCTCTCCCACTTGATTTTAAATCCACAGAGGCCCTAGAATCCAGGTGTCTTTTACCCTTTCACAGAATGATGGAAACTTCAGGTGCTCAAAACATATATTTGGAACCGAATCAAATCAAATAAAATTGAATTGAAGGTGACTTGTTTGATCAACCTTTAAGAATATAAAGCTCAAAATTAATATATGTTTACTGGTTCTGCTAGTAGCAGAGAGAGAGAAAAGTAAGCCATTAAGTGCTCTACAATTAAACCATTAAACTGACTGCAACTCCCTTCAACTTTGTTGCTTAAGTGTTATTCAGAACCAGGAGAGTTTGGGGACTCGAGGGAATTTTAGTCCCCAGTCTGCTTTACGAACAGCGCTGTGGCGCACAGTGGATCAGATGCTGTCTGAATGCTAGATACACACGAGTGAAAAAGACGGACAGTCCCCTGACAACAAGAATTTTTTCGTTTCATGGGTAAAAAAAGTAAATAAATAGCTGTAATTCCATCTCATGACAGGGTAAGTAGAGGAACGTGGAACTCCCTAAAGGCCTCTCAGAACCATCCAAGATGTGGTCAGAAGAACAGTGGGGAGTGAGTGAGCTCACAAAAATACAAAAGGGGGTTGGGGGGGTAGACACAACTGCAGGGCTGAGGGAAAGCAGGTGCGGGTGTCTATGGCAAAAGACAAATCCATGTGAATTTGTTTGTTCTTTGTCGCAACCAACAAAGGGCCTTCTTGGGTTTGATTAAACATTCATACCTACAAGCCTGGCACCACACCACTCAGAAGGAATTAGAATAGAAGCCACAGGTTTCTGGCACCAGAGTATCAAGCATCCTCTCAAGATCCCCATAGAATGAGTATGAGAGACGCCCTCGCTAAAAAGCCTTTCATCCACAAGAACCAATACCCCCTGTAACAACTCCAGTTTCCAAAAACCCCAATAGAGGCAGGCTCAGAGGCAAAAGTCACCACACTCAAATGTTACCTTGCCCATCAGGGACAATTTCTCCACTAGCAAGACTGCCTAGATGCATACTCCACATATGGACAGAGGCAGACAGCTAACCAGGGGTCAGTCATAGTCTCACATGGAAGGGGGAAGGGCTTGATAACCCTCTGTCCACTCACCCCTGTGGGTAGTTCTGGGTGGAACAGTGCTCCACGGGGTGGGCACACTGTGTAGAAGCCTGTGGGAAAGAGCAAATCATACGTTCCAGGGTCTAAAGGAAAGTTCATAAAGATGGAAGCCTAGTGGGGCTGCGGAGAGACTAAAGGGTGTCAGAAGTAGCAAGGAACAGCCACAGAAGGCAAGGGAGAACATATTTCATAGGTATGTGGGACTACTCAAAGGTTTAAAGCAAGGGCATGATTTAATCCTATTTACATGTGAGATAGCTACGTGGCTGTTCCAAGCACAGGAGACTGGAAGAGCACCAAACAGCCTAATGTCTTATCCCGGCCTCTACAGAGCCACTCCCCAACTTTCCTGGCCCTGTTCTCTTTCCCAGGGGTCAGTCTGAATGCACTAAAACTGTGAGTTCCCTACCTTCTGGCTTTCTGTTAGGTCAGTCTTTGCTGAGCCCTAGCAAGAGGTCCAAGGGCAGGAAGAGAAGGAGGCCAGGTTTTCTGCCCTTCCAGGTTCCCTGAGATTGGCTGTGTCCTTCCCCCAGGTGTCATTGTTCTCTTCTAGATGGTTCTCAGAACAGCTCAGTCTTACCTGAGTTCTTACAACCTCTCTGGAGACTAGCTACAGGAGTACTGAACTAGCTAGAATTATTCTTATTTTTAAGCATTTATTATTATTAATAATTATACTTATATATAAGTATAATTATTATTATACTTATATATGTCCAGCGCAACATCTCCGTGGAAAGCTATCACCATTTGTGCCCCCTACCCCCAACTTCTGTGTGCTTGTTCTTACAAGAGAATCTGTAACATGATGGGGAAGATGGTGACCAGTACCGCAACTGCTTTCCCAGACATGCAGACAAGCAGGGAGCCTTAGTGTGTACCTCGCCTTAGAGCAGCCCTTAGAGGCTGTGGCTGGCTGGTGTGGCTGGACTATGAAAACCCAGCTCCTTGCCCCAGCTCAGTGTCTGAGTTCTGCCTATGCTCCATAAGTCCTCTGTGGGATCAACTCAATTTATCCCACACTCAGGGCCCACGGTGAAGCAAAAATGTTCATCTATCTTAATCAAAATGCAGGGGGAAATGTTATTAAATGTACTAACATAGAAATGTTTTACTTTCTTTTGTTGTCTCTCTTGACTTGTCAGGTGCTTTTATCTTCTATTTTTAACGTCATTTGAAGAAAAAGAAAAACTTAACACTGTAAATAATAAGCCTCAATTTCACTGTCCATGCAGGTTGTGCAATGCTTGATTTAAATATAAATATACAGGCAATTGATTTATATAAAGAATCATGGAAATTACACAATCCCTATTTTGTAACTTGTACATGCGTGTGTATTTCATTGTTACCAGAACAGTGGAATGCTATACAAAAGGAGCTGAATTGTTTTTGTTTCATTTCTTCATGTGTACACGCTCTACCAACACGCCACCCTTGGCTTAAATGAATAAGGAGGGACTGAAAGGAAAGTGAACTATGGGTTGCTTTAGCTCCCCATTTCCTTCTCTGTCATCATTTTTAGCATAAATGACTACCTTACACATGGAAGTAAAATACCAGTAAGAGAAGATCTGGCAGGTTTCCTTAGTCCTTCATGGTTCTTGGAATGCTCTGCCTTCTTTCTGCCTTCTGAGCAAATTCTGTTTCTGAGGGAAAGGGCAGCTCCCAGGCCTGTGGGCACCCCAGCTTCCTCAGGATTCAACACACTTACCCGGTCCTTGCTCTCAGTGGCGCTGACTTGCCACTCATTACTGCGCCACCAAAATTCCACGCCCCGGGAGCTCTGTGAAAGCTCCATGCCAACAGGGAGGTGAGGAATGACAGATGCACAAACTGCACGCGTCCACTCATGCACGTGCTCCATCACCCCCACCTCAGACTGCACTTACAGAATACAGGTTCAAAAATAAGATTATTACAACTTTCAGGACATCAGCAGCAGAGCATGAAAGCAAGCCCAGGACTTGTCTCAGTACAGGAGGCTACAGGACTGCTAGAGCTGGGATGCTAGCCCTTTCTGTACTGAATTCTGCTGAATCACACCCTTCTATCGTTTCCCCTTTTCAGGCTGCTTCTCCTTCCTTAGTGGTTTCCCCTGGAGGCATTCCCTTGATAAATCACTTGCACAAAAGACCTCTTCTCAAAGTTTGCTTAGGAATGCCACCTAAAAAAGTTTTTATTGAAGATGTTCCTAAGAAGGAAGTCTAAGATGAGATTTGGAAGCTGGATCACTTCCTGGACAAACACTAACAAGCAGCCCACGCCCACCTCCCACAGTACTGGTTCCTAGGCTGCTACAGCATTGCAATTACTGGGATTTCCACCTAGGTGATGGAGACAGGCCAAGATGGAAGGAGATGCCCTGGCTTGCACTGTATCTCTCTCAGTGGCGGGCTGTAGTGAAAATGGGGAATGGATTGGGTTTGGCTGAGCACTGCTGATGGGTTAGAAAGAGAGGCTGACAGGCTCAGTTGAGTTATTATCAGAGTAATGAAATGAGTATCGGAAATACTCCATGGCAACATATAAAGAGGTCCTCATCTTCTAGAGCCGAAGTCAGCAAACTCTACAATTTGGGCAAGTCTGATCTACTACTATTTTTGTAAATAAAGTTTTATTAAAACACATCCATGTTCACTCATTACACACAGTCTACGACTGCTTGCAATACACTATAACAGCAGAGCTGAACAGATGCCACAAAGACCTTAGGGCCCACAAGGTCTAAAACACTGATCTGGCTCTCTACAGAAAAAGTTTGCAAATCCCTGTCCTAGATTCTGAGAGCAGCCTGAGCTGTGCCTGAATTCACATGGACCTCCCCCTTGTGGCCTGTACCCATCTAAATTTTCCTCTTCTTTTGAGGACACCAATCACTGACACAACACACACCGTAATCCAGTACGATCTCATTTTCACTCGGTTACAGCTGCAAAGACCCTGTTTCCAAATACAGCCTGTTCACGGATTCTGGGTGGACAAGAATTTTAATGGGATCCTATTCAACCCAGTACACCACTGTCACAACAATTAGCTTCAAATCTCAGGTGGCCCAGCTAGCAAAATGCTGGCTCTGCTAAGGAATAAAAGGACGATACTTAGAAATCCAGTGGCAAAAATCTGGGTGATGAGGGAACAGAAGACAAGCTGAGGACAAAGCAGAAGCTTACCCCCCCATGACCCCCCACCCCCTATGGGATATATATGACATTCCTCAGGCACTCCAGGCACTCCTAAAGGAAAAACAAATAGTTAACCTGTAGAGACCACAATCCTGCAAGACGTGAGTCTCCCTCAGTTTATAAATGTCCTAGTGATTTACAAGGAAGAAGCTTTCTTATCAATAGCCTAATTTCCAGAGACCCATAACTCAGTTCCTGAAGCCCTAACATCATTTTCCCCTCCATAAAATTGAGGGAGGCTGAGGCAGAGGGAAATGTAAATAAAGTTAAATTTCTCCTAAACCTAAAGCTCACTGACAAGGACGTGTGATAGTAGGAGAGTGACATTCCTCCTGGAAGCTCCCAACTATCTTACTGTTAATGCCTCACTAAAGGGAAAAACCACCTTAACTTGGGAAATAGCAAAGCCTCCAGCATCCTGTGTGTCTTCTGAATACATGAAAGTTCTTTCAAAGCTCCCTTTCCCTTACCTGCCCCGACCCCATAGTCCATCATCGCCACTCCTCAGAACCCAGGGGCAGCAGCTCTTTCTGCCCATGGGTCCTTTCCCGGTGCTTTGGTAAAATCACCTTTTGCACCACAGACATTTTGAGAATTCTTTCTTGGTCGTTGGCTCCGGACTCACTTCTATTCTACAACTTTATCATGGGTATAGTTGTAGGGGGCTGGTGGTTTGCGGCATGCCAGACACCTCCTGAAGAGAGAGGAGGCGTTATTGTACCTCTGACCACAGATGAAAGAATGAACAAGATGAATCAAACAGAGTTTGCTAGACCTCTTTAAGTCTTAGATGCAGCAGGCACTGCGCTTGAGAGTTCACTTCTGACTCATTTAAGTGACCTGGGAGGTTTCCCAGTTTTGAATGGATCTGAGAGTGAAGGCAAGAAGCGCACTCCACAGCGGAGTCCCACCACTCACTCCCTTTAGAATTTGGGAGACTTCCTAGTGACAACACACAGAATAACAATACATCTCCTTTTCCCAAGACAAAACTCTCTACCGGGTGCCTGGGTGGCTCAGTGGGTTAAGCCTCTGCCTTTGGCTGAGGTCATAATCTCAGGGTCCTGGGATCGAGCCCCGCATTGGGCTCTCTGCTCAGCGGGGAGTCAGCTTCCTCCTCTCCCTCTCTCTCTGCCTGCCTCTCTGCCTACTTGTGATCTCTCTCTGTCAAATAAATAAATAAAATCTTCAAAAAACAAAAACAAAACAAAACGAAAAACCCTCTACTGTTCTCTATATAAATCCCTCAGGGGGAAAAACAAAAAAACCCTCAGACACTCCATTAACAGCAACTGCATAATCCATAATCCATAATCTATATTCCAGTGATCAGCGGACTTTTCTCCATCCTGGCTTTGTCACATTTCAGGCTTCTAACAGCAAGCAAGTTTGGAAAGGCCACGATCAGTAATGAAGATGAAGAATTGCATAGCCATGTTTGAATGTAGAGAGAATAGAAAGAGATGAGAAAAGGAGAAAAAAAAATCTTCATTACAAATACAAGTATAAAGGAGTAGAGTTACTTTCAACTTTCCTTTTTGTCATTATTTATGACTCCTCCCTTGTATTACTGTGAAAGTGGAGGGTGTTGTTTACATATTTCCTAAGGTAGGTAAATTCTAAAAAATATCCAGTACTTAAAATCAAAGGCTGGATGCCTGGGTGGCTCAGTGGATTAAACCTCTGCCTTTGGCTAAGGTCATGATCTCAGGGTCCTGGGATCGAGCCCCACATCGGGCTCTCTGCTCAGCAGGGAGCCTGCTTCCCCCTCTCTCTCTCTGCTTGCCTCTTTGCCTACTTGTGATCTCTCTTTAAAAATAAATAAATAAATATATACATATATATATATTTTTTTAAATCAAAGGCTTTAAAAAACTATAAAAAAACAATCTATATACTACATATATCAAAACATGATCTGGCGAATTACAATCTCTTTTCATATAGTTCTTAAATTTCCAATCGGCAAAGCATTTTCACATAGAAAACAAATAGTTCACTCAATGCATCTATAAAGAAGAAAACAGAGGATATTGTTAATCCTTTAGAGAAAGAAATCAGCAAAGTACAGAGCTTTTCAAATAACTTAAAATGAAGCCATTTCCTAATATAATATACAAATGTGCACTAGGATAAACTAATTTGCTACGTGAAATAAAAATTCCTATCCCAGTGCATTTGGAGGATAGAAGCATTGCACCAGGACTAAGGATTTAAAAATGAATGCAATGGGTTGACAGATGAGAAGGGAGGAGGGACAAAATGGGTGAAGGGGAGTGGGAGGTACAGGCTCCCAACCATGAAATGAACAAGTCATGGGGATGAAAGGTACATCACAGGGAATATAGTCAATGGTATCGTACCAGTGTTGTATGGTGGCAGACAGCTGTTGTGCTTATGGTGAGCACACCTAACACACAGGCATACGGAATCACCACGCGGTACGTTTGAAACTAATGTAACATTGGGGTCAACTATATACTTCAATAACAAAACAATGAGTAGGATGATAAACTGTGCCCTTAAGGACACACACGCATTGCACACACATACACGCACACCCCCCCCAACACACAAGCATGTACATGTGCGTGCGCATATCAAGAAATACAAGAAATTTAAATGGTTAGACTGACGTACTCTCCATATAAATGAAGTCTTCAACAACAACAACAACAACAACAAAGTAATGATTGTTCCCAAATAAAGTTATTGAAGACCTTACAAAGGAAGTAACATATTTGATGGGGCCTAAAAAGATGAGATGAATTTTGTGAGGAAGTAAAAGAAGGGAGGACAGGATGGGGTGGGGGGGGCGAGTAGAACGAACACCATAGAATCCTGAAGGCTGAGAGAGGTGTTCAAGGAAGAGAAGACGCCATTAAAACCGAGGAAGAAATGGCTTGTGAAAAATGGTGGGCCATGGTCTAGTTTGTACTTTTGGTAGAAGAACATTAAATTTACTATGAATACTAGAAATCAAAATGTCCCTAAAGGAAAAATCCTTGCATTTTCAAAGTCTAGCAAAATACATGACAAAACAGGAAACATTTTTGACAAATTAACATGGGATATTTAAGTGTGCATTGTGTTTTATGACATTGTTTTGCATTACATTTCATGTCTTGCATTTAAGTCTAAGCTTTTTATTACCTTGGGGATAAGCATTTATATGAAAAGCATCATTTCTACTAAAACACTAGTCATAGCAGTTGGCATTTAATACTGCTCTAAAGAATCATTTTCACATCCTCTCTTTAGGGAACTATACTTTAGGAGTTGCAAGTGTTTGGAGAAAATAAAAGCCAAGATGGATAGAGAAAAGCAAAAATTAGTGAGAAAATTTCTTGGCGTGTATCAATCACATTCTGCTAGCAGAGTCCAAGTGCAACTAGATCTTAGGCACCCACCTCTATTTATGGTGCACTTGAAGAAGTTCCTTTGAGACCAGGGGGCTTACTACCAAACTGCAAGTTCTGATATTGTCCATATCATAAAAGAATTTCTACCTCACTATCCCTATATGATAACAACAATATCATGCATGTTAGCATACTTTACAAGCTATACAGGATTTCCATATGCAATAATAATAATTATTGCCTGCTGAATAATATAAAATAGATGATTTTAAATAATTAATAGAGACCATCCAATAAGAACTCTTAAAGAATATTGTGAGTGCTTATTCTGTGCCAACCTTTGTGATAAGTCCTCTGCATAATTATTTTATTGAATCTTTTCAACGATCTAATGGAAATAAGTAGGATCTTGAATTTACAACTGAGGAAACTGACTTAGAAAGGTAATCTGACTCATCCAAGGAAGTCTAGGAAGGTAATACAGAGAAGGTAACAGAAGGAAGACCTGAATATACACAGTATTAATATCAAAGACCCTGATGTCAACCATAAGAAATCAAAGAACCATAAGAAAAGAAATGGCCCAACAGGTAAAATAGACAAAAGATTTGAACATATACTTTCCAAAGATAAGAAACTTGAGACTGTGTACTCATCGTCCATCACTAATTATAATGAGAATGCAAATTAAAAAATACAATCAAATACCAGTATACCGATATGACTAGAATGGCCAAATTTAAAGTTTTAAGTCAAAATTAAATAAATGACAATACCAAGGGTTGCGATGACATGAAGGAACTTGAACTCTCACATAGTGCTGATGGAAAACCAAAATGGTACATCCACTTGGAAAAATAATTTGAAGTTTCCTAAAAAGATAAACATATACTTAATCATATGACCCAGCCATTCCATATAAAGTATTGACCCAAGAGAAATGAGTACATACAGCCACACAAAGACTTGTACAGGAATGTTCCTAACAGCTTTAATTCAATAGTTAAAACAGTAAACAAGCAAAATGTTCATGAGATGGTAAAAGGATAAATGGATTGTGGTATATCTACACAATGGAATAGCTATTCAACCATAAAAACTATTAATACACATTTTTGAGTGGATCACAGGACCACTGTGCTGAGCAAAAGAAACTAAGCAAAAAGAAATACATACACATCAATTCCATTTACATGAAATTCTAGAAAATGCAAACTAATCTAGTAGTGAGACAAAGCAAATGCCTGGGATGAGATGGGGCAGAGAGAGGTAGAGGGAGTGATTATAAAATATAAAGGAACAGAAGGAAACTTTTGGAGGTGATGAATGCATTCATTTTCTTGATTTTGGTGATGGTTTCACAGATGTATACCTATGTCAAACCCTATCCAGTTGTACACTTCAAGTATCTGCAGTTTATTTTATGTCAATTATACCTCCCTAAAGCTGTTACAAAGGTATAAATTTACTTTTGTGTTTCTGTGATTTTTTTAATGTCTTTTTTACTTTATCTGTGAGAATTACTACCGACATTTTATTTTTTTAATTTAATTTTATTTTTTTCAGTGTTTCAAGATTGATTGTTTATGCACCACACCCAGCGCTCCATGTAACACTTGCTCTCCTTAATAACCACCACCAGGTTCACCCAAACCCCAACCCCGTCCCTCCAAAACCCTCCAGGGTTTTCTCTGCATAGAGAAAGATTAGAAATTTTCTGAATTTTCTTCTGTGAGTTAATTCTCATTTTCTCAATACATTTGTACAATCACAGTATACTTTTAAAACTAAATACCGTTTCTAAAATTTTTTTCAGTTTTTATTTATTTATTTTTAAGATTTTATTTATTTATTTGACAGAGACCACTTTTCAGTTTTTATTTATTTATTTATTTATTTATTTTTAAGATTTTACTTATTTATGTGACAGACAGAGACCACAAGTAGGCAGAGAGGCAGGCAGGGAGAGAGGGGAGAAAGCAGGCTCCCCGCTGAGCAGAGAGCCCATGCGGGGCTTGATCCCAGGACCCTGAGATCATGACCTGAGCTGAAGGCAGAGGCTTTAACCCACTGAGCCACCCAGGTGGCCCTGTCCTTTTTATTTTTTTTATTTAAGAAAAATATTTTGGCAGATCAACTCATGGCGCGGCCCAAGACCAGCTCTGAAATGATGACCAATAGAGCAGAGGACTCAGTTGTCCGGGGTAAAAGCCAAAGGAAACGTTTTGGAAAACCCAGGATTCTTCCTCCATCTAAGGGAAGGCCAAGTCTGGCTCTGCTGTCAGTGAAAACAGGAAGGACAGGGAGAATCCCATTCTGGGAGCTCAGCCATGTGTTCGAAAGATGAGGGCTGCAAAGTCACAGCAATGTCTGTGTTGGGAGAAGTGCCTGAAAAACTGCCAATACCAGTGAAAATCAATGCTGAAATAAAACATCAATTGAAGAGGGAAATCCAACAGTTTGGACGAAAATATGAAAGAATCTTCAAATAGCTTGAAGGCGTGTGAAGATCTTTACAGATGCGGAAAAAATGTTTCGTACATGCCATGAAAGAAACAGCGAGATTTAAAAGATAAGACTTGATAAGGCACCTGGAAAAGGTACCAGAAAAACTAGAATCTCAACACTTTCTCACCAAAGATTATAGTCACACCCCAAATTTATAATCCCATGACCGAAAAGATCAGTGAGCAAGCAGAACCAGTTTACTGTCCTAGAATGCAACTGGATATTGTTGACGTCTCCTGGCACCTCAGCTAAGAATATTGTCCTCTTGGGGTGCCTGGGTGGCTCAGTGGGTTAAGCTTCTGCCTTCGGCTCAGGTCATGATCTCAGGGTCCTGGGATCGAGCCCCACATCGGGCTCTCTGCTCAGCGGGGAGCCTGCTTCCCTTCCTCTCTCTCTGCCTGCCTCTCTGCCTACGGGTGATCTCTGCCTGTCAAATGAATAAATAAAATCTTTAAAAAAAAAAAAAGAAAAAGAATATTGTCCTCTTGAGACTAAGAAAAATTACTGGGAATTCAATGTTCTAAGTTTCTGTTAGTAAAAGCTGGGCATTCCCCCTTAAAAATTTATCTTAGTTGACATACAATGTTACATTAGTTTCACAGGACAGCATAGTGATTCAACTTCTCCACAGTTAGGCTGCGCTCACAAGTGTATGTATCTGCAAGAAGGAAAGACAGGAAAATATCAAGCTGAGAGCCAGTTTATATGTTCATCCTACTTTTCTGCAGTATCTTTTTTTTTTTTCAAGAAAGGTGAATTTTGTATTTAAAAATGTCTTTCTAAAAGAAAGCACTGTCTTAGTACAGACTCTTGAAAATTTGCCTACTATACTGGCAATTCTTTCCATACCTACGTTTGTTTAAAATAATCGTAAAGTCAATTTGTAAACACCCACTTTGGCTGCGGACCCTCGTGCTCAGATGAATTGGCTGAGACTTTTGTTTCACCCTATTTCTCCGCCCTGCCTCCCCCCACTCCTTGGGCTTTGGACAGAAAAGAGGTTAAAGACGGAGGGCAAGGACCGCCGCTCGGTTCCTCCTTTCTTTTCCCAGTCGCAGCGCCTACTTTTTTGACAGCATTTTGAACTGAGATGACATAGTACATTACAAACGCCCAAGGGCAGAAAGGGGCAATGTTTAGTTAATGGAGTTGTCACTGTCATCTGTCTGTGCCCAGCCCAGACAGGGCACGCGTCCGGGCTGCCCTCCCCTTGGAACCCTGGCGCCTTTGGAAGGGAAACGGTGTGTGTGACGCAGTCGCCGGTCGCTTAGGGCCGCGTTCCGATTCAGACCTGAAGCCCCTAGCGTCCGGCCACACGCAGTGCCGCCCTGGCCTCAGTTTCCCCACTTTTAAAGAAGGGGAGTCATGCTGCCCTGTTTCTTGTTTCTCTCCAAGAACATCAGCCCTTCGCTGGTGTCCCTGCGCAACGCGCGCCGGGGCTTCGCGCTCCCGCTGCTCCGGGTCTCCAGGCGCCTCTCGCGCCCCGGGCGCACTGCCCCCCTGCGCCCGCTGGCAGCAGCCGCCTCCTCCCGGGACCCAGCCGGTCCCGCCTGCGCCCATTCCCGGGTGCGCCAGAACTTCCACCCGGACTCCGAGGCTGCCATCAACCGCCAGATCAACCTGGAGCTCTACGCGTCCTACGTGTACCTGTCCATGTCCTATTACTTCTCCCGAGATGACGTGGCCCTGAACAACTTCGCGGGATATTTCCTTCGCCAGTCCCGGGAAGAGACCAAGCACGCGGAAAAGCTGATGAGGCTGCAGAACCAGCGGGGAGGCCGGATCTGCCTGCAGGACATCAAGAAACCAGACCAGGACGATTGGGAAAGCGGGCTGAACGCCATGGAGTGTGCGCTGCTCTTGGAGAAGAATGTGAATCAGTCGTTGCTCGAATTGCACACTCTGGCCTCAGACAGAGGTGACCCCCACTTGTGCGACTTCCTGGAAACTCACTATCTGAATGAGCAGGTGAAGTCTATCAAAGAACTAGGTGACCACGTGCAAAACTTGACTAAGATGGGGGCTCCAGATTCTGGCCTGGCAGAGTACCTCTTTGACAAGCACACCCTTGGAGATGAAAACAATCAGAACTAAGTAACCCACAGGCTGCCCTCCTCACTGCCCAGGCTGTGACAAGACCCAGTCCGCAGACTCCTGCTTTCTTGCCCTTAAAATGAACCTCTATCTTTATACACCATAATGCTGTCCCAATAAAGTGACTTGTAGAGAAAATGAAGTTGGCCTCATATTAACAAGGGCTTTTTGTCCAATATCAAGGTAATTTTTTCCAGCCGAAAGGTAGCCCACAATACCACGGTATAAAAAAGACTGTGAAAAAGCTACTGAGAGTAGATGCAAACTTTCTCCAGTTATCAAATATTATTCCAGACCATGAACCTTCACTAAAATTCTGCAATTTTCAACTGCACAAGTGCCCGTTATTTTCAAGACCTTATACTAAAGGCTAAAATGGGAAGATGTGTAAGATAAATATGCAAATAACTCTAACGAGTTGAAGAAGATATACAGTACTGTAAAAACCATGTAAGCAAAATTCCACGACAGCTTTTACCTTTTCCCAGCATGTTCCAAGAAAAAGTGATGTCCGGCAATGATCTGTTTTTAAAGGATTTTGTGATCAAATAAATTTAAGAGAAGCTACACAAAGTATCAATGCTGGCCTTGGAAAGTCACAATGTCTATGAGCATTTAAGGGCTCTGGGAAGTCTTGCAATTAAAAACAAAAAACAAACAAAAATCTTGGATTATTTTTGTTTAGCTCAGTGTTTCCCAATATATCCAGTTGCAGGTAGTGTGTGTGTGTGTGTGTGTGTGTGTGTTTGAAATGATAATCTAGGTCTGTCTGATTAGAGACTCTCTACATCACCACTGGGCTATATAGCCTCTCTTTTCACATACCAAAAAGAGCAAATGCACTACAGAAAACAATCTTCTGTGACCTGTAAAATGGAGGGGAAAAAACATTGGGGTGGAAAAATCAAGAAGGAATCCAGAATGAAGGAGGCATCAGCAAGGCAGATGTTTTCTTGGGGGTGGGGGGAAAGAGGCATGAGAAGATTTATGGGAGAATATTTGATCAGCAGGCCTTGGGCTGGACTAAGAACACTGGGTGCTGTTTGGGGAGATGGGCTGGAGCCAAGCATGGAGGAGGGGAGGAGGGGCTTAGGCTTAATTTATTGAGCAATGGCAGTGCTTTGAAGGGCTCTCAGCAGAAGAATGCTATACTAAGAGCTGAGCCATCAGAAGTTCAGTTGTATAGAATAGAAACTGGAGAACAACCCAAATGTCTGTGTTCGTTTTGTCCTCTGAGAAACATGTCAAGATGGGATTAAATGTGTAAGAAATGTTTTAGGGAAAACAGAAACACCCTTGAGAGAAAATGGGAAAGGACCTAGGAGAAGCAGGGAGAGCCCCTAGACCCCATGCAAGTCTGATCCTAAAGGAAGAAGAGAGGATCCTGGTGCCTGGCTCTAAGCAACCTTCTGCAAGGCTGTCTGGGAGAACCAAAAGCCAGAGCTGCTCATCAGAGGAATCCCAGGTCTCCCAGAAATGGGCCTGCCTAAGTACATTTCCGGAGCTCAGTTATTGACTGGGAAGTGCAGGCTTGCAACAAGCTAAGAGATGAATCGATTTTCAAGCACAGCAGCAGGGGTCCCTGGCAAATTGTGCTCCCCGCAGTCCCAGATCTGAGAGGCTCATGCACATGACTGCACAGACTCAACAAAATGGTTTAGATTAAAATACCATACATGGAATGCCCTACAGCTATTAAATATGATTTTGCCAAACACATCATAATGTGAGCAGAAATCCACAATGTGCTTTCTTAAAAACAAGCATAAGACGGGGTTACATTATAGAACTGTATAGAGACAAATACAGGAAAAGTAATATATATGTGCCCCAAACGTAAGTATATATACCGACAAATGAAGCTAGATGACCTCTTAGTGAGATTGTTTTGGATATTTATTTTCTGTAGCTACTTGTCTTTTTAAAATAAATTTTTTATCATGGACACGCATTATGGTATTATCATAATAAGAAAAGTAAAAAGGTGGAGAGAAAGCAGGAAGGGCCTGAACCATGGCAAAATCAATGGAAACAGAAACAAAGAGATGCTGATGAGAGTACAGGCAGAACCTTTTAAATTTTGCAAAGGACTGAATACAGAGAGTTATAGATATGGGGTACAAAAAGCAAACTGATAGATCTCAGACTTGTGTTACTGGAGAAGAGGACCTGAGAATAAAAAGGGATCTCAGACAGGAGGAACAATTGGGTGTGGAGAATACATAATGATTTGCTTTTGATTAAGGGCACTGGCCTCACTTTACCTTCTATCCTTAAATTGGTTTATTGTGCTTCGCATAATCCTATTACATCTCTTCAGAAAACTTCCTCTTCAGTTCTTCTGGATGAGTGTTTTCCAAACTGCAGACTGCAACCCATTAGTGTGTCAAGACATTATTTAGTGAGTCACTATCCACCTTTTGTTAATAAAACAGATTTGAAGAGAAGTCAAAGTAAGGGAAGCAAGGGTAATATCTCCTGAAATTCTTGTGGGTGTGGGTGTGCACCTGTGTTCAGGTATTTACCTCCCATAGTGGTACTTCTTATTCTGTTGCTGTCAGAAACATACAATAGCCATTGTCCCAGGCAATTTTTTTTTCTTTTTCTTTTTCAAGATATCATTTATTTATTTGACAGACAGAGATTACAAGTAGGCAGAAAGGCAGTCAGAGAGAGGAGGAAACAGGCTCCCTGCTGAGCAGAGAGACCGATGTGGGGCTTGATCCCAGGACCCAGGGATCATGACCTGAGCTGAAGGCAGAGGCTTTAACCCACTGAGCCACCCAGGCGCCCCTGTCCCAGGCAATTCTTTGACACATTCTCATCTCCCTGCTCTGTCTCCTCCAGCTCCCCACTGTCTGTTGATAATACTCTGAGAATTTAGAAGGAATCCCAGGAGAACCTCACACTTTCTTATCATTGAATTGATCTCATGTTTGCCTTTATATTAACATGCAAAGCATTCTGTTCTGCTACCCTGGTTGAAGGATCTATGCTACTTCCTAAAACCCACTGCCCATGGTGTCCTGAGTCCCAACCCTCACACTTACTGAAAGACATGAGGACATCACACCTATAATTATGCTTTCACTAGTATCATAAATTTTGCCCGTTCTACTGATTGGTTCCCATGAGAAGCAAAGATGATGTTATTTCTCCTTTATCTTTTTCTTTAAAGCCACCTATGGACTAACATTCCCTCCAGCAAACACTAAGCTATCACCCGCTACTTAGCTCTCTTTTACAACAAAACTTCTTGAAAAAGTTATTTCTGCTTCCTGGCCATATTTATTCTGTTTTCTCTTGGGCCCCCGGCAAGTAAGTCTGTGTTCACTGTTTGCCACCACACCAACCACTATTTTTCCATCGGGATCATCAGTGACCTCCTTGATGATAAATCTAGTGCTTTTTGTTCCCTCAGCCAGCTAGCAGAACTTGTCCTTTCACTCCTAAAACACTCACTCACTGTTGTTTGTCTCCATTTCTAATTGCCCCTCATCTTCCCGAACTTTACATACTAGAGGGCTCCAGAATTCTGTCCTCACATCTGGGTCTCTTCTCCCTCTTCATCTATACTTGCTCTTTAAAGATCTCATCCAGTCCTGTGACTTCCATTTAAATATCTATCTACTGGATTCCCGTCCAACAAGGCAATGTAGGAAAACCCCGAACTCAGCTCCTCCATGACACACACCAAATTACAGCTATTTATGGAATAATTCTTCCCAAAGAACTGACTAAACAGCAAACTGAACAGCTACTGAACTACAAAGGTAGAGAAAATGACAAGAGAATAGCAAGAGAGACAGAGACACCATAACAAGGGTGATTCCCATTCCAGATACTGAGAATGGTAGTTGGGGAGGAATAGGACTGAGGGACTGGGAACAGAGTCCTCTGTCCTTGGGCATAGAAAAAAAAAAAAAAAAAGCCACAGTTTGAGAGTTACTAGCATGTAAAAAAGACAACACTAGAATTCTGCCAAATGGGGGAGTAGCTGTGGGAACACTGTCTAGGCTAGAGGGACTGGAGAAGCACACAGTTTGGGTTCCCATTCTGCCTTAAAAGCCTAGACTGCAAGGGCACGTGGGTGGCTTAGTGGGTTAAGCCTCTGCCTTCTGCTCAGGTCATGATCTCAGGGTCCTGGGATGGAGCCCCACATCTGGCTCTCTGCTTGGCAGAGAGCCTGCTTCCTCCTCTCTCTCTGCCTGCCTCTCTGCCTTCTTGTGATCTTTGTCAAATAAATAAATAAAATCTTAAAAAAAAAAAAAAAGCCTAGACTGTCCAGCAGGGTCTGGACGCCATCATCACTAGTGGGTCTGGTCACACACAGAGCTTAGAACTATAGCAAACTCAGGGCTTGACAACAAACCCACACCAGCCTGGGTCACACACCGAGTTTTGGGTTTTGGGTTTTTTTAGTTTTTAAAAATTTATTATTTTTATTTTTAAGATGATTTCTTAAAAATTTTCCTTCTTTTTTTTCTTTTTGTTCTTTTTGGATTTTCCTCTTCTTTGTTCTTTTTTTCCTCTTTTTTTTCTTTTCCTTAACTTTTTTCTTTCCTTTGTTATTTTATTATTATTATTATTATTATTATTATTATAGTTCTTCTTTTTATTAAAAAACCCACAGTTTCAAAGAGTAACTAGCATACAGAGCCACAGCTCCAGCCAGGAAAAGTCACCAGGCATCCAGTCTGTATATAGGATACCATACACAAGACCATTCCTTCAAACTTAACAGAAGTAGCTGTTCCACCTAATCCACAGAAACAAACAAAAGGCCAAGCAAAATGGGAAGAAAGAGGAATATGTTCCAAAAGAAGGAACAAGAAAACACCTCAGAAAAAGAACAAAATGAAGGAGAGATAATCAAATGCCTGATAAAGAATTTAAAGTAATGATCTTAAAGATACTGCACTGGAGAAAGAGTGGACGAGCTCAGTGAGAACTTCAGTAAAGTGATAGAAAATATAAAAAAGAACTGATGAGAGTTGAAGAATACAATAACTGAAATAAACACACCAGAGGGAATCAATAGTTAGCGGATGCAGAAGAACATGGTGATGTAGAAGACAGGAAAATAATGGCACACAGGCTGAACAGCAAAATAAGGAAGGAATTTTTAAATTGAAGAGAGGTTAAAATATCTCTTGGACAACACTGAGCAAACAAACATTCGCTTTACAAGGGTCCCAGAAGAGAAAGAGAAAAAGAAAAGTGTAGAAAACTTATTTGAAGAAATAATAACTAAAAACTTTCCTAACCTAGGGAAAGAAGTAGATGTTCAGGTTCAAGAAGCACAGAAGGTTCCAAACAAGATGAACTTAGGAAGTCCATTATCACAACACATTATAATTAAAACGTCAAAGATGAAAGATAAAGAGAGACTTTTAAGAGCATCAAGAGAAGAAAAAGTTTATGTACAAGGGAAACCCCATTAGGCTATCAATTGATTTTCCAGCAGTAAGTTTGTAGGCCAGAGAGGAAGGACATGATCTATTCAAAGTGCTGAAAGGAGAAAAAAACAAACAAACCAAACCAAACCAAACAAAACAAAAAAACAAAAAGCCTGAAACCAAAAATACACTGTCTGGCAAGGTTATAATTCAGAATTATAAAAAAAAGAAAAAAATTTTCCCAGACAAATGTTAAAGGAGTTTATCACCTCTAAACTAGCCTTACAGAAAATCTTAAAAGGAGCTTCTTTAAGTGGAAAACAAATGGCCCTAATTAGACATAAGAAAATTATGAATACAAAAATGGAATATATGACAACATACACATAAAACGAGGATGAGAGAATAAAAAGGGAAAAGAAGAAAAAAGAAAAGGGAAAAAATTTTGTTTCCTTTTCCTTTTAGTATTTTTTTAAGCATGTGTTTGAACTTAAATGGTCATCAAATTAATATAGCCTGCTATTTACTTTGGATGTTACATATAAAACTCACGGTAATCACAAACCCAAAGCCTATGAGAGACACACAAAGAAAGCAAGTCAAAAGTAGCACTACAGACACTCATCAACCACAAATAAAGAGAGCAAGAGAAGAAAGGAATGAACAAGATCTACAAAAACAACCAGAAAACAAATTTTAGAATGCCGGTAAGTACAGATCTATCAATAATTACTTGAAATGTGAATGGTCTAAATGCTCCAATCAGAGGACACAGGGTGACAGAATGGATTAAATAAATGGATTAAATAATGGATTAAAAAACATGTTGCCTACAAGAAACTTCTCTCAAACGTAAGGACACGTACAGACTGAAAGTGAAAGGATGGAAAAATATTCAACATGCACATGAAAGTGCAAAAAAAAAAAAAAAAGCCAGGGTAACAATACTTATATCAGACAAAATGGATTTTAGAACAAAGACTGTAACAAGAGACAAAGAATGGCGTTACACAATGATAAAGGGATCGATCCCACAGGAGGATATAACAATTGTAAGTATCTATGCACCCAACCCTGGAACATCTAAATACATAAAGCGACCATTAATGGACAAAAAGAGAGAAACTCATGGTAATAAAGTAAAGGACCTTCACACCTCACTTACATCAACAGATGGATAATCCAGATGGAAAAATCACTAAGGAAACAGTATCATTGATTGACACATTGGACCAAATGTACATAACAGATATGTACAGAACATTCCATCCAAAAATGACACAATATTCATTCTTTTCAAGTGCACAGTGAACATTTTCCAGAATATATCACATATTATGTCACAAATAACCCTCAATAAATTTAAGAAGATTGAAATCATACTGTGCATCTTTTCCAACCTCAACACTATGAAATTAGAAATAAATAACAAGAAAACACTGGAAAAAACACAAACTTGTGGAGACTAGACATGATACTAAACAACCAGTCGGTCAATGACAAAATCAAAGAAGAAATTTTAAAATATTTGGAAACAAATGAAAAGGAAAACACAACAGTCCAAATCTTTGGGACACAGTGAAAGAAGTTCTAAAAGGGAAGTACATAGCAATACAGGCCTATATCAAGAAACAAGAAAAAGCTCAAATAAACAATTTATTATTTCACCAAAAGGGACCAGGAAAAAAAGCCCAAGGTGAGTGAAAGAAGTGAAATAATAAAATCAGTAAAAATAAATGTCACCGAGATTAAAACAAGAGAAAAAAAAAATCAATGAAACCAAGAGCAGGTTTTCTGAAAAGATAAACAAAAGTGACAAATCTTTAGCCAGACTCATTAAGGAAAAAAAAAAAAAAATAGAAAGGACCCAAATAGATAAAACCAGAAATGAAAGAGGAGAATCAACAACTGACAACACAGAAATACAAAGGATTATAAGAGGGTGCCTGGATGGCTCAGTGGGTTAAGCCTCTGCCTTCAGCTCAGGTTATGATCTTGGGGTCCTGGGATCGAGCCCCGTCTTGGGCTGTCTGCTCAGCAGGGAGCCTGCTTCCCCCTCTCCCTCTGCCTGCCTCCCTGCCTACTTGTGATCTCTGTCTGTCAAATAAATAAATAAAATCTTTAAAAAAAATTATAAGAGAATACTCTGAAAAATAATATGCTAAAAAATTGAACAATCTAAAAGAAGTGGATAAATTCCTAGAAGTATATAATCTTCCAAAACTGAACAAGGAAGAATTAGAAAACCTGAACAGACTGATTACAAGTAACAAAAGTGAATCTGTAATCAAAAAATACTAAAAAATGAAGACCAGGACCAGATGGATCAAAAGTGAATTCTACCAGACATGTAAAGAAGAATTAATACCTATCTCCTCAAACTATTCCAAAAAATAAAAAAGGAAGGAAAGCTTTCAAATGCATCCTATGATATTTTACCAAACATTACCAATACCAACAACAAAGACACCACAAAACACACAAACAAATAAACAAAGTAAGGCTAGTACATCTGATGAACAAAGATGAAAAAATCCTCAACAAAATATTAGAAAATCACATACAATAATATATTAAAAATGTCATTCACCCCATCAGATGGGATTTATTCCCAGAATACAAGGATGATTGGATATTTGCAAATCAATCAATATCATACACCCCATCAACAAAACAAAGGATAAAAATCACATTATTATCTCAACACATGAAGAAAAACCATTTAACAAAAATCAACATTATTCATGATACAGACTCTCAAGAAAGTGTGGTTAGAAGGAATATACTTAAACATGATAGAAATCACATATGAACCCACAGCTAACAGCACACTCAAATGGTGAAATTCTGAAAGCTTTCCCTCTGAGATCAGGAATAAAGACAAGGGTACCCATTCTACTAGAAGTTCTAGACACAGCAATCAGATAAGAAGAAAAAAGAAGAGGCATCCATATTGGTAAAGAAGTTAAACCGTCCCTATTTGCAAATGACATGATACTGTACAGAGCAAATCCTAAAGACGCCACCAAAACACTACTAGAAATATCAATGAATTCAGAAAAATGGCAGGATACCAAATTAATACCCAGAAATTAGTACCATTTCCATACACTAATAATAAAGTAGAAGAAAAAGAAATTTAAAAAACAACACTCTTTAGAATTGCACCAAAAAGAATAAAATATCAGGTATAAAGTGAACAAGAGAGTTGAAAGACCTGTACTCCAAAAACTTTAAAACACTGACAAAAGAAATTGAAGATGACACAAACAAATGGAAAGATATCCCATTCTCATGGACTGAGAAAACCAATATGGTTAAAATGTCCATACTGTCCAAAGCAACCTACAGATTTAATTCAATCCCCATCAAAATACCAACAGCATTTTTCATAAAACTAGAACAAATAACACTAAAATGTTGTATGGAACCACAGAAGACCCCCGAATAGCCAAAGCAATCCTGAGAAAGAACAAAGCTGAAGGTATCACAATCCCAGATTTCAAGATATAATACAAAGCTGTGGTCATCAAAACAGTCTGATACTGGCACTGGCACAGAAATAGACACACAGATCAGTAGAAAAGAATTGAGACTCTAGAAATAAGCCCACATTTATATGGTCAATTAATCTATAACAAAGGAGGCAAGAACATACAATGGGGAAGACAGTGTCTATAACAGATGGTGCTGGGGAAACCAGACAGCTACACATAAAAGAATAAAACTGGAGCACTTTCTTACACCATACACAAAAATAAATTCAAAATATGATAAAGACCTAAATGTGAAACCTGAAACCATAAAAAGTCCTAGAAGAGAGCACAGGCAGAAACGTCTCTGACATTGGCCACAGCAACAATTTTCTGGATATTTTTTCCTAAAGGAAGGAAGCAAAAGCAAAAATAAATTATTGGGACTACATCAGAATATAATCATTTGCACAGAAAAGGAAACCATCAAGAAAACAAAAAGACAAAGTGCTAAATGGAAGAAGATATTTGTATATATCTAATAAGGGGTTTAATATCCAAGATATATATATTATCTTGATAGATAGCTATCCAAGATATTATATATATATATCTTGGCCAACAAGATACATATATCTTGGAATATATATATATATATATATATATATATATTCTATCTATCTAAGTACACAACTCAACACCCAAAAAATTTAACAATCAGATTTAAAAATGGGCAGACCCTCTGTTTAACCTTTCTTGTCCTGGCCGCAGAATTCAGGGTTGGCCAGCATCCTCCATGGTTAGGGGACACCACGGGCATCAATGTACAGGACCAACATCCCTAAAAGGCCTTAATTTTAGGTCTTTGGCTTATTTCCTAATAAAGGTATATACGTTGAAAAAATAAAAAAATAAAAATGGGCAGTGGTCTTGAATAGACATTCTTCCAAAGAAGCCATACATGGTCAACAGACACATGAAAAGATGCTCAACATCACTCATCATCAGGGAGATGCCCATCAAAACCACAATGAGATATTACCTTACAACAGTTAGAACAGCTAAAATCAAAATGGTAAGAAATAGCAAGTGTTGGTGAGGATGTGGAAAAAAAAAAAAAAGAACCCTCATGCACTGTTGGTAGGAATGTAAATTGGTACAGCCACTATGGAAAACAGTGTGGATATTTCTGAAAAAAAAAAAAAACTAAAAATAGAGTTACCATATGATCCAGTAATTCTACTATTGGGTATTTACTAAAGAAATGAAAATACTAATTCAAAAAGGTATATGCACTCCTATGTTTTTATTGCAGTATTACTTACAATGGCCAAGATATGGAAGCAACCTAAATATCTATCAATAGACAAATGGATAAAGAAAAAGTTTAAAGAAATAGACAAATGGATAAAGAAAATGTGGTGTGTGGTGTATGTGTGTGTGCACGCGCTTATATACAGGAATATTATAAGGGATGAAAAGGGATGAGATTGTGCCACTTGAGACAACCTGGATGGACCTAGAGTATATTATGCAAAGTGAAATAAATAAGTAAGACTAAGAAAGACAAATACCATATGATTCTAGTCATAAATGAAATCTAAAAACAAAACAAATGAATAAACAAATGAAAAGCAGACAGCAGAATCAGACCTATCAATACAGAGAACAAATTGATCATTGCTGGGGGGAGGTGAGTAGGGGGATTGACAAATGGGTAAAGAGGAGTGGGAGATGCAGGCTTCCAGTCATGAACTGAATAAGTCATAAGAATAAAGGACACAGCATAAGAAGTACAGTCATTGATATTATAATAGCGATGTGATGGGACAGATGGTAGCTACACTGGGGAGCACAGCATAATGTACAAACTTGTCAAATCACTACGTTGTACTTCTTAAACTAATGTAACATTGTGTCAACTATACTCAAAATACACACATTTTGTACATATATGTATAAATATTTAAGTGATATTTCTCTTCAGATGTTTACTTTTTTAAAGATTTTATTTATTTGTTTGACAGAGAGAGAGAGATCACAAGTAGGCAGAGAGGCAGGCAGAAAGGGGGAAGCAGGCTCCCACTGAGCGAGAGCCCAATGCGGGGCTTGATCCCAGGACCCTGAGATCATGACCTGAGCCGAAGGCAGAGGCTTAACCTACTGAGCCACCCAGGCGCCTCTCCCTTCAGATGTTTAAAAGACATCTCATATTTAACATGTTCCAAACATAACTTCACCAACCTCCACTACCCGTTGAACTCAAAGTCTTTTGTTTCATGATAGATGGAAAGTCCATTCTATTGGTTTCTAAAGCCTAGTCATTTCTGACTACTCTCTTACTCTCATACTGTACACCAGTCCTCAGCAAATCTTATCAGGTCTTCCTTCAAAATACATCCTTACCACTTCTAAAAATCTTCCTCACTGCCACTTTGGTATAAGCTTCCATCTTCTTTTTCTGCATTATTACATTTTACTCTTGACTGCTCTCACTGCTTACACACTGGGGCTCAAAGAATCCTTTCTCCACAAAGCAGCCAAAGTGAACTTTGTAAATCTACAAACAATCCTGTTACTTCTCAGCTCAAAACCCTTTAATGGCTTCTGTTCTCATCTGGAATCAAAGTCCGAATCCTTACTGTGCCCTACAATGCCCTGTGTAATTTGAGCTGCTAATATGTTACACATTTAGAGATACAGTTACATATATGTACGTATATACATAGAGAGAGAGAGATGTGTGTATGTATGAGAGTGTAAGTGGTAAGATTATAAGATTTCGTGCACACATAAATATATAAATAATAACATCAAAGAGGTATTATGTATGTTCTCTCTCTCTCTTTTCCCTTCTCAGGTATCACTATCTGTAAAGACACAGAAAGAGAGAGAGAGAACATTTTTTCTTCACTGTACTCCAGTCACATTTGCCTCCTTGTACCTCAGGGCCTATTCTCTCTGTTGGAAATACTTTGCTCCCACGTGTGAACATGGCTCCCACTTTCACTTCCTTCAGAGTTCTGCTCTAGGGGCATTTTACAGAGAGACTTTCCTTATTATTCAACCTTAATTACTCACCACATGTCCTGTCATTCTTTCCTCTGATAGGACTTGCTGTTCTCCGTGGCACTTGTCACCACCTGACACATGGTTGATTTGGTTATGCTTTCTTGTCTTATTCTTGACGCAAGCTCTGTGGGACAGGGACTTTGTTCCATTCACTACTGTCTCCACATTCCAGTGCCATTCTTATGTCTTAGTAGTTTCTCCATGAGTGTGAATGGGTGAGCGAAGACATCCAGAAGCATGTTGGAAGTGCTGGACTTCATCTTTCAAAAAATTAGTGTCGGGAAAGCGAATTGGGAAGTTGTCCGTATGGAGATAGTAAGTGAAAATGTGAAAAGGCTGAAGCAACAAAGATGAGAGAAAAGACAGACCCAGGAGAAAGTCCAAATGAAGAAAAGTAGAAATTGGGGGAGCTCTATAGCTAAGGGCGATTATATAAGGAACCCTTAATAGGTTACAGAAAAGGAACAAAAATAACAAGACTGAAAAAAAAAAAAAACCCAAACAAACAAACCCCAAAACCACTCATCCTGGAAACTGTAAGAGAAGAAATTCCATCAAATGTCACAGAGCCTAATGAGTTTATGGGCTGAAAGGGCAGAGAGTTGGCAGTCAGTAAGTGAGTGGTTCTTTTGGAATAATGGCTTCAGCGGAGGTGGTGATAGAGAGCCAGGTTCATGGTGAAGGGAAATGAGGTGAAGAATACAGAATGCTCTTTTGAAAATTTTTTCTTCTTTAAGTAATGAGGGTGCAAGAGGGTACATGGTGCCTGTGAGTGTGTCAGCATGAGGAAAGGAGCTGAAGAAAAGAAAGGACTTGAGAAGCAAGTGATAGAATGAGGTTCCAGGGGAGAAAGGAGAATGAAAAGAAGAGCTCAGGTATGGGGCCTGGTCGGATACATCTTCCCAAACCAAAATCCTACAAGAGGGAGGAAGTGACCTAGATTTTGAAAGGAGAAGAGGGCCAAGTGAGGGTGCTTATATTGGGTGAGCTCAAACTTTTAAACAAAGTAGCAAATGAGATCATCTACTGAGACATAGCTGCCTCTATATAAAAATATTTTAATTAACTTTATTTCTCAGATACAATTGCAAAAATAATATAAGTTATTTTACAGATGGGACATAATCTTTATTCTTCCTAATTTCAAACAAAGACTGGAGCTTTCCCAAATCAATAAACAAATTTCTGGAGTTGGGCCAAATGGAGGTTAGATTTCTAAACAAAAATCTAGTACACAGAAAGATATGGCTCCAAACCCCTAACAGTCATGTTGGATTGTATTACTCTTGAGCACAAACACCCAGGATGCCAAGATCCCAGGCCCTCTGACTTGCAGGAAAATACAGCATACTTCCCCTAACACTAACTCTTGAAAATCATTATCCTTCCATGTTCAGATTTTGTATGGTTCATTTGAAAGGGCAGAGCTTTCTTGGGGAAGCACTTAATCTACATGCCAAGATATCCTAGAACTGTGTGTGTGTGTGTGTGTGTGTGTGTGTGTGTGTGTGTGTACATCTCTTACTGAATTTTGACCCAGAGTTCCTGAAGCCAAGAAAAGTCCACTTGACTTTTAAAAAATTTGAACTTCACCCTCAGGCTTTCCACCCTCAGAGAAGAGGAGCAGAGAAGACACGGAGCACACTCAAGGTAACAAAGAAATGTGAGACACATGCATAGTGCAGAAAAGACAGAAACACAGACTTCTTCATGAGACACTCTTGGTCCACTTCTTCTACGAGTGCACCAAGAGGTGCATTCAGGAAGCAGACAACTAGGAAACATGCACAAATGCTAACCAGAACTGACAACAGTAGTGTCTCTGCTTACAACAGACTATTTGTCAAGCAGCACACAGCTTAGGAAATCAGAAAGGTGCACAGGCAATCACTGGTATGTTGCTGCCTTTTCTAAGCTTTCTATTTCTTTGTGCAAGATCAAGACACTTAATAGATACAATTGTTTTTAAGTGAATAAGTGAACAAATATGACAGGTACATGCACACACTCACACACACACAGACATACACGCTTGCTGAGAGTCTGACAGAATACTAATGCCCAAAAAGGAGTGGGACTGCCTGGCAGTGCAGAACAGATCAGAGACATGTACTCAGGTTTGGGCTCCTTCCAAGCAACCTGGCCAATTTCCCAGTACAGATGGTAGCCAAACAGTCTCCTGAGAGAGACAGAGAGAGCTAATGCTTTTGGAAATACTTAAGTCTCTCCCGAAACCCCTGAGCACTGTATTATCACAGGTTGAATTAGCAAAAAGAATTTCTAGGACCATAAAAGGGCTTTTACAGGACTAAAACACTACTACATGACCTACACACAGATCCTAGATGGTGTTGTCCAGTCATTAGGAGCCTGCATTTGAGAATTCAGAACACCTAGGTGAGAACAGCTGCTTCACCAGAGAGCAGCTGCATGATTTGGGGAAAGGAAGTTAAACTCGCAGAGTCTGAATTTCCTCTGCAGAGTGACAGCCTACCTCAAAGGTTATTGGGGGATTAAATAAAACAAAGCATACAAAGTTCAGCATATTGTCTGGTACATCGCAAATGCTCAATAGATATTAGTTGCTTAGAACTGGTGTTTTAAAGGGGACAAAATGATGTGAGTGTGTTTGTGAATGTAACTGCTTGTATATGCAGAGACTATCTCTGGGAGCGTCATGTCAGTCACCCTCAATCAAAGGAAACTGGAAGCCAGGAAAGGGCTCAATGTAGAGTCACCCGTAGCTCTTGAAATTTTAACCCCTCAAAATTATCACCCTTTTTTTTTCTTTTAAAGGTTTTATTTCTTTATTTGTCTGGGAGAAAGAGGGCGCACAACCTGGGGAGAGACAGAGCCGGGAACCCAACGCGTGACTAGATCCCAGGACCCTGGGATCATGACCTGAGCCAAAGGCAGATGCTTCATCGACTGAGCCACCCAGGTGCCCCCAAATTATCACCTTTAACAAAATAACATAAAATTTAAATATAGCAAATAAATAGGAGCTCTTATTAATTTTCCTCACCTCTAAGCAGCACACATATGCTAACATTTCTCCATACTGTATTCTCTCATTAAATTAAGAAATAATCCAAATACAAGTTAGAGGAGGACTCATATTTCTCCATCTTTTATCTAGCCTCAGGCATTTCCCAAAATTGTTTGTTTGCTTTCCTTAGCCATTGTTGAAATATAATGCTGTCCTCACTTCCATTGTTCCAACATGCATGAATTTCAGTTACCACAGTGTAGTTAAATAACAAGTTCATCAGCAACATGGTTCAAATTTCATTTACCATGGTATATTTACTCTGAGCACCCTGCACCAAGAACACACTTGGGAGTTAAGTCTTTAACCCACAAAGCACTATATAAGTAACAGATGCACATCATGATCAGTTACCAGTCATGTTACTTCTTTCAAAGTTGGTTTGCGATTGATCACTGTGCATCTGCTTCCCAGTTTACTTTCAGACAGAGAACCATAAAGTTGCTTTGCCACCCCTGCCAGTTTCTCGGTGACAAACCCAGGTAACATTTGGTAACTGGATAATCCAAAGAGAGTACTGGTCAAACGATGAAAGTATCACAAAGAAGTAAAAATGCAATACTGCTGGAAGAAAAATTGGGTGTAAATAGAATTTATGGACCTAAATGAGCAGTTATAATGACATGACTGAAGATATGATGGAGAAGTGACACGAGAGGGGGGTCAGGGAAAGACTTCCCATGAAAAAAACTTTTGGAGATATTTCACAACATCAAAAGTGCAAAAGATGAGGGGCACCTGGATGGCTCAGTGGGTTAAGCCTCTGCCTTCAGCTCAGGTCATGATCTCAGGGTCCTGGGATCAAGCCCCACATCAGGCTCTCTGCTCAGCAGGGAGCCTGCTTCCCCCTCTCTCTCTGCCTGCCTCTCTGCCTACCTGTGATCTCCCTCTGTCAAATAAATAAATAAAATCTTTTTTTTTTAAGTGCAAAAGATGAAATTTTGGAAATAAATCCAAATTTTACAAGGAGTACTGCAATTCATCAGGATATGAAAAGAAGACCATGGCTCCGTACACTAAGGAAAAGGAAAAAACACAGATGAAACTACACTTGATTTTTTTTTTTTTTCAAAGAACAAGATAAAAAACTTTAATTCTCACAGTTTCTAACCTTCTAAATTAGTGTCCTAAATAAATACCACTCTTACTGGTTTTTTTTTTTCATTTCCCTGAATATTTATAACCAACAGTAAGAGTGTTCAATGTTTCGACAACACAATTTTAAAAGTCACACAACAATCATAATTTTTCCCAGTGGTTATAAAGATCATCACTTTGCATGGTTTCAACTTCCAAGGCCAGGTTTATAGCCTTGCACTAACATGCAAAATAAGAATTATCTGTATATTCACTAAAGTAGGTAACTGATTGTTCTGTTAACAGTATCATTCTAAATGTTTTTTTGTTCTGTTTGTCAGGCATTTCTTCCATCTAAAAATAACCATCTCTGAATTACTGTGTATAGTAATATAGGAACCAATTTATTGTGGAGGCAAAGAAAATGGAATTAGAGATGGTGTACCTGTTTAAAATTTAATACCAGGGGTGGCTGGGTGGCTCAGTCAGTTAAGCATCAAACTCTTGGTTTCAGCTCAGGTCATGATCTCAGGGCCGTAAGTTCAAGCCTCCCTGGGGCTCCAGGCTCAATGCAGAGTCTGTTTGAGATTCTTTCTATCCCTCTGCCTCTGTCCCTCCCCCTGATCAAGCTGTCTCAACTCTACAATTTAGGTGACTTTTCCATCTCACTAATGAAGAAACTGAGACTTATAAGTCACAGTGTTAGCCAGTGGTTAAATCAGATTCAGACACTGAGGTTTTTGGGGTTTTCTTTTTTGTTTTATTTTTTGGCTTTTTTTTTTTATAAACATATATTTTTATCCCCGGGGGTACAGGTCTATGAATCGCCAGGTTTACACATCTCAGCACTCACCATAGCACATACCCTCCCCAGTGTCCATAACCCCAACCCCCCTCTCCCAACACCCCTCCCCACATCAACACTCAGTTTGTTTTGTGAGATTAAGAGTCACTTATGGTTTGGCTCCCTCCCAATCCCATCTTGTTCCATTTACTCTTCTCCTACCCCCTTAACCCCCCAAGTTGCATCTCCTCTCTCTCATATCAGGGAGATCATGATAGTTGTCTTTCTCCGATTGACTTATTTCCCTAAGCATGATACCCTCTAGTTCCATCCACATCATCACAAATGGCAAGCTTTCATTTCTTTTGATGGCTGCATAGTATTCCATTGTGTATATATACCACTTCTTCCTTATCCATTCATCTGTTGATGGACATCTAGGTTCTTTCCATAGTTTGGCTATTGTAGACATTGCTGCTACAAACATTCGGGTGCACGTGCCCCTTTGGATCACTACGTTTGTATCTTTAGGGTAAATACCCAGGAGTGCAATTGCTGGGTCATAGGGTAGTTCTATTTTCAACATTTTGAGGAACCTCCATGCTGTTTTCCAGAGTGGTTGCACCAGCTTGCATTCCCACCAAAGTGTAGGAGGGTTCCCCTTTCTCCGCATGCTCGCCAGCATCTGTCATTTCCTGACTTGTTCATTTTAGCCATTCAGACTGCTGTGAGGTGATATCTCATTGTAGTTTTGATTTGTATTTCCCTGATGCCGAGTGATATGGAGCACTTTTTCATGTGTCTGTTGGCCATCTGGATGTCTTCTTTGCAGAAATGTCTGTTCATGTCTTCTGCCCATTTCTTGATTGGATTATTCCTTCTTTGGGTGTTGAGTTTGCTAAGATCTTTATAGATTCTGGACACTAGCCCTTTATCTGATATGTCATTTGCAAATATCTTCTCCCATTCTGTCAGTTGTCTTTTGGTTTTGTGAACTGTTTCCTTTGCTGTGCAAAAGCTTTTGATCTTGATAAAATCTCAATAGTTCATTTTTGCCCTTGCTTCCCTTGCCTTTGGCGATGTTCCTAGGAAGATGTTGCTGCAGCTGAGGTCAAAGAGGTTGCTGCCTGTGTTCTCCTCAAGGATTCTGATGGATTCCTTTCTCACATTGAGGTCCTTCATCCATTTTGAGTCTATTTTCCTGTGGGGTGTAAGGAAATGATCCAATTTCATTTTTCTGCATGTGGCTGTCCAATTTTCCCAACACCATTTATTGAAGAGGCTGTCTTTTTTCCATTGGACATTCTTTCCTGCTTTGTCAAAGATTAGTTGACCATAGAGTTGAGGGTCTATTTCTGGGCTCTCTATTCTGTTCCATTGATCTACGTGTCTGTTTTTGTGCCAGTACCATGCGAGTACCATGCTGATGACAGCTTTGTAATAGAGCTTGAAGTCCGAAATTGTGATGCCACCAACTTTGGCTTTCTTTTTCAATATTCCTTTGGCTATTCAAGGTCTTTTCTGGTTCCATATAAATTTTGGGATTATTTGTTCCATTTCTTTGAAAAGAAAAATGGATGGTACTTTGATAGGAATTGCATTAAATGTGTAGATTGCTTTAGGTAGCATAGACATTTTCACAATATTTATTCTTCCAATCCAGGAGCATGGAACATTTTTCCATTTCTTTGTGTCTTCCTCAATTTCTTTCATGAGTACTTTATAGTTTTCTGTGTATAGATTCTTAGCCTCTTTGGTTAGGTTTATTCCCAGGTATCTTATAGTTTTGGGTGCAATTGTAAATGGGATTGACTCCTTAATTTCTCTTTCTTCTGTCTTGTTGTTGGTGTAGAGAAATGCAACTGATTTCTGTGCATTGATTTTATATCCTGACACTTTACTGAATTTCTGTACAAGTTCTAGCAATTTTGGAGTGGAGTCTTTTGGGTTTTCCACATATAGTATCATATCATCTGCGAAGAGTGATAGTTTGACTACTTCTTTGGCGATTTGGATGCCTTTAATTTCCTTTTGTTCTCTGATTGCTGAGGCTAGGACTTCTAGTACTATGTTGAATAGCAGTGGTGATAATGGACCTCCCTGCCGTGTTCCTGACCTTAGTGGAAAAGCTTTCAGTTTTTCTCCATTGAGAATGATATTTGCGGTGGGTTTTTCATAGATGGCTTTGATAATATTGAGTTATGTGCCCTCTATCCCTACACTTTGAAGAGTTTTGATCAGGAAGGGATGCTGTACTTTGTCAAATGCTTTTTCAGAATCTATGGAGAGTATCATATGGTTCTTGTTCTTACTTTTATTAATGTGTTGTATCACATTGATTGATTTGCGGATGTTGAACCAACCTTGCAGCTCTGGAATAAATCCCACTTGGGCGTGGTGAATAATCCTTTTAATGTACTGTTGGATCCTATTGGCTAGTATTTTGGTGAGAATTTTTGCATCTGTGTTCATCAAGGGTATTTGTCTGTAGTTCTCTTTTTTGATGGGATCCTTGTCTAGTTTGGGGATCAAGGTGATGCTGGCCTCATAAAATGAGTTTGGAAGTTTTCCTTCCATTTCTATTTTTTGGAACAGTTTCAGGAGAATAGGAATTAGTTCTTCCTTAAATGTTTGGTAGAATTTCCCCGGGAAGCCAACTGGCCCTGGGCTTTTGTTTGTTTGGAGATTTTTGATGACCGTTTCAATCTCTTTAATGGTTATGGGTCTGTTCAGGCTTTCTATTTCTTCCTGGTTCAGTTGTAGTAGTTTATATGTCTCTAGAAATGCATCCATTTCTTCCAGATTGTCAAATTTGTTGGCATAGAGTTGATCATAGTATGTTCTTATAATTGTCTGTATTTCTTTGGTGTTAGTTGTGACCTCTCCTCTTTCATTCATGATTTTATTGATTTGGGTCCTTTCCCTTTTCTTTTTGATAAGGCTGGCCAGGGGTTTATCAATCTTATTAATTCTTTCAAAGAACCAGCTCCTAGTTTTGTTGCTTTGTTCTATGGTTTTTTTGGTTTCTATTTCATTGATTTCTTCTCTGATCTTTATGATTTCTCTTCTCCTGCTGGGTTTAGGGTTTCTTTCTTGTTCATTCTCCAGCTCCTTTAGGTGTAGGGTTAGGTTGTGTACCTGAGACCTTTCTTATTTCTTGAGAAAGGCTTATACCACTATATATTTTCCTCTCAGGACTGCCTTTGTTGTGTCCCACAGATTTTGAACCGTTGTGTTTTCATTATCATTTGTTTCCATGAATTCTTTCAATTCTTCTTTAATTTCCTGGTTGACCCATTCATTCTTTAGAAGGATGCTATTTAGTCTCCATGTATTTTGGTTCTTTCCAAATTTCCTCTTGTGATTGAGTTCTAGCTTCAGAGCATGGTGGTCTGAAAATATGCAGGGAATGATCCCAATCTTTTGATACCAGTTGAGACCTGATTTAGGACCGAGGATGTGATCTATTCTGGAGAATGTTCCATGGGCACTAGAGAAGAATGTGTATTCTGTTGCTTTGGGATGAAATGTTCTGAATATATCTGTGATGTCCATCTGATCCAGTGTGTCATTTAAGGCCTTATTTCCTTGTTGATCTTTTGCTTAGATGATCTGTCCATTTCAGTGAGGGGAGTGTTAAAGTCCCCTACTATTATTGTATTATTGTTGATGTGTTTCTTTGATTTTGCTATTAATTGGTTTATATAGTTGGCTGCTCCCACGTTAGGGGCATAGATATTTAAAATCGTTAGATCTTCTTGTTGGACAGAACCTTTGAGTATGATATAGTGTCCTTCCTCATCTCTTATTATAGTCTTTGGCTTAAAATCTAATTGATCTGATATAAGGATTGCCACTCCTGCTTTCTTCTGATGTCCATTAGCATGGTAAATTCTTTTCCACCCCCTCACTTTAAATCTGGAGATGTCTTCGGATTTAAAATGAGTTTCTTGTAGGCAACATATAGATGGGTTTTGTTTTTTTATCCATTCTGATACCCTGTGTCTTTTGATTGGGGCATTTAGCCCATTAACATTCAGGGTAACTATTGAGAGATATGAATTTAGTGCCATTGTATTGCCTGTAAGGTGACTGTTACTGTATATTGTCTCTGTTCCTTTCTGATCTACTACTTTTAGGGTCTCTCTTTGCTTAGAGGACCCCTTTCAATATTTCCTGTAGAGCTGGTTTGGTGTTTGCAAATTCTTTCAGTTTTTGTTTGTCCTGGAAGCTTTTAATCTCTCCTTCTATTTTCAATGATAGCCTAGCTGGATATAGTATTTTTGGCTGCATGTTTTTCTTGTTTAGTGCTCTGGATATATCATGCCAGCTCTTTCTGGCCTGCCAGGTCTCTGTGGATAAGTCTGCTGCCAATCTAATATTTTTACCATTGTATGTTACAGACTTCTTTTCCCGGGCTGCTTTCAGGATTTTCTCTTTGTCACTAAGACTTGTAAATTTTATTATTAGGTGATGGGGTGTGGCCCTATTCTTATTGATTTTGAGGGGGGTTCTCTGCACCTCCTGGATTTTGATGCTTGTTCCCTTTGCCATATTGGGGAAATTCTCTCCAATAATTCTCTCCAATATACCTTCTGCTCTCCTCTCTCTTTCTTCTTCTTCTGGAATCCCAATTATTCTAATGTTGTGTCGTCTTATGGTGTCACTTATCTCTTGAATTCTCTCTTGTGGCCCAGTAGCTGCCTGTCCCTCTTTTGCTCAGCTTCTTTATTCTCTGTCATTTGGTCTTGTATATCGCTAATTCTTTCTTCTGCCTCGTTTATCCTAGCAGTGAGAGCCTCCATTTTTGACTGCACCTCATTAATAGCTTTTTTGATTTCAACTTGGTTAGATTTTAGTTCTTTTACTTCTCCAGAAGGGGCTTTTATATCTCCCAAGAGGGTTTCTCTAATATTTTCCATGCCTTTTTTGAGCCTGGCTAGAACCTTGAGAATCGTCATTCTGAACTCTAGACCTGACATATTACCAATGTCTGTACTGATTAGGTCCCTAGCCTTTGGTACTGCCTCTTGTTCTTTTTTTTTGTGGTGAATTTTTCCACCTTGTCATTTTGTCCAAATAAGAGTATATGAAGGAGCAAGTAAAATACTAAAAGGGTGGCAACAACCTCAGGAAAATATGTTTTAACCAAATCAGAAGAGATCCCAAATTGCGAGGGGGGTGAAAGGGGATAAAAAGAGGTTCAGAAAAAAAAAAAAAGAAAGAAATAATTAAAAAAAAGAAAAGGAATAAAGAAAAAAATATAAAAAAGAAAAAAATATATATATATATTAGATAAACTAGTTAAAAAACGTTAAAAAAGTAAAGGGTAAAAGTTAAAAAAAACATTTGGCAGAAGAAGAGAAAAAAATGAAAAAGAAAAAAAATTAAATTAACTGCAAGGCTAAAGAATCATGGGGAGAAAGCCATGAGTTCTGTGCTTTGCTTTCTCCTCCTCTTGAATTCAGCTGCTCTCCTTGGTATTGGAACTGCTCACCTTGGTAGGTGAACTTGGTCCTGGCTGGATTTCTTGTTGATCTTCTGGGGCAGGGGCCTGATGTAGTGATTCTCAAGTGTCTTTGCCCCAGGCGGAACTGCACTGCCCTTACCAGGGGCCGGGCTGAGTAATGCGCTCGGGTTTGCTTTCAGGAGCTTTTGTTCCCTGAGCGCTTTCCGTAGAGTCCGGAGGACGGGAAGGAAGATGGTGGCCTCTCAGTCTCCAACCCAGAGGAGCCGAGAGCCCGGGGCCCCACTCCTCAGTGCACCCTCAGAGAACAGCGCCCAATTACTCCCGTCACCCTGGCCTCAGGCCATGCTCCGAGCTGACCGAGCCTGTGACTGGTTCAAGGTAACCCCGAGCTGGGAGCTTGCTCCTCATCTCTGTCTCTGTAGCCAGCTTCCCCGTTCTAATACCTGTAAGCTCTGCGACACTCAGACACCCCCGTTCCTTCTGTGACCCTTCGGGACCTGAGGCCACGCTGACCCCGTTTGGGCTTCACCGTGGTTAAGCCTCTGGAGCAATGTCCCTCAGTGGAACAGACTTTTAAATGTCCTGATTTTGTGCTCCGTTGCTCCGCCGCTTGCTGGGAGCCGGCCCCTCCCCCCGCGGTCTATCTTCCCATCGCTTTGGATTCACTTCTCCGCCAGTCCTACCTTTCAGAAAGTGGTTGATTTTCTGTTTCTAGAATTGCTGTTCTTCTTCTCTTTGATCTCCCGTTGGATTTGTAAGTGTTTGCAATCTTTAGATAAGCTATCTAGCTGATCTCCTGCTATCTGAAGTAGTCTCAGCCTGCTACTTCTCCGCCATCTTGACTCCTCCTCCCAGACACTGAGGTTTTAATTCCAGGTTCTGGGCATTTCCTTTCTATCATTTTCCTTCCTAGGAAAGGATTCAAGACCAAATCTCTGCAGAATTCCTCTTCTGAAGCATTAAGTAGAACATGCTTTTTTTCTGCCAGCCAAGGTGCACTTAATGCTTAATTTTCAAGAATAAATGATTAATAATCTAACTATAGTCATTAATGGAATATAGTGATGTCACACTCTTAATTATTAGATGCATTTTCCGTCATAATAATTGGCAGCAAAAATATCACAAATGTCAGCAGTACCTGAGTTCAATTTCTTGGTTGTCATTATTTCTCCGCTATCATTATTGAGATATATATACACATTACTGGGTTCATACAGTCACATGGGAAAAATAATTTTCCTCTAAGGGAACAGGATCCACACAAAACAATTGAAGCTCCTCTAATTTCTCCTTTATTGACATGAATTCAGGAGCATCTGCCCAGTGTTGAAACAGGAAAATGATAGATTTATTTCAAACATTTCTTTTTAGACAAATACAAAATGTGTCCTAGGAATAACCTAAAAGTTTTAGGATAAACTATGTTATTTTTGGCTACTCTGGGTTTTGAAATACCTGGACACTGTGTGTTAGTAATCTTGAAAGGGCAAAAGGTGTATCTTTGATAGTCAAAAGGTGTTCATGAAGAAGAAGCAAGAGCAAGATGGAAATAAATGGAAACTGTAAGTGGGTAATTTCAATGTATATTCTCATACAGGGCACATCCAGAGGAGGAGGTTAGGAAGAAGTGAAATGCTTTGTGAACAAACCAAGAGGAGGAAACTCATGGGTGAAAATCGGTGAAACAATGATTTGGCAAGTAAGAAAAGGAGATGAGTTCATCATCTAACACAGGGAACATGGTCGAGTATAAATGAAGAGATGAGCTTTATAATAAATGAGGACTTGGATCAAGAGCTAGTGGGACTACAAAGAAGAAAGGGATTATCACAAAAGGAAAGGGAATTTTTTCACAAGGTATTTCTAGTCTAGTTAGAAACCTCATAATCCTGCTTAATAATTCCTTTTAGCTCAGCCTCCAAGTCTTAATGGTCCCCAAGTTCTCTTGATTTTTACCTCCTAAGTATTTCTCGATTGTGTCCACCCTCTCCCTCTCCACCACTGGTAACCTAGTGTAGGCCACCACGATGGCTCGCCAAGACCGCTGTCACCATCTTCCAAGCTGCCTTCCCACATCCACTCTGACCCAGTGTGCTCTCCAACAGGAGAGTGATTTCTACAAAACAAAATCAGATGATGATGCTATACGTGATCAGACTTTCTATGGTGCTGCATTGTTCTTGGGAATATAGAGAAACTACTTAATTTGGCATGAATGGCCCTATACAGTCTGCCTCATGGCAGCTCTCTAACATCACTCCCCACCTCCTTTCCCTCTCCTCCCTCACTGCATGGGCACTGTTTTTAGTCTCCAGATTCACTATGCACACTCCTGCCACAGAATCTCGCCACGCTGCTCTCTTTTGTTGGAAATCACTTCCTTCCCTTGCTCTTCTACTTACCTCCTCCCTAATCTTCAGTTCTGTAGCTGCCACCTATGCAGGAAGAGATGTGTCTGCCCCTCCAGAACCACTCCCTGCTCTCTCACCTTTCTCCATTCTAAACAACACGGACCCATCCATGGGCTAGTGTGCCCTGTGGTCCCATCAAGGCATCTGTTCTCCCAGCTGCCTGCTTTCAATGCTACTGCAGGTTTGTAGCATTCCTCCTCAGAAACCAGCCCTCCTGCAAGGAAGGCAGCTCCCTCTACACAGATTCTCTGTCCCCAGGTTCTCATAACCCCTCTACCTCTTGCTGCATTAGGCCTAAGGTGGAAATGTCCAACCCATGCCCCATTCCCCTACCACATCTTTGTAAACAGTTGCTTTGTTATACTCTCCTCAATTTACCCGATTTGACCATGCCCTATGTTCCGTGTAGGACTCTGACCATGATCTTGTCCCTGCTTCTTTCTGCAGCATGATCTGCTGACACCCTTGTCCTCACCCCAATGCATACAACTTATATTCTCCACGGCAGTGTTTTGGACTACTTAGGCAACCTGAACGTACCCTTCTTGCACCCAGATCTTCTTCCTTATTATTCACCTGCCCCAATATCCACCCCACAATTCAGAAGTTTCCTACGCCTGGAAGCTTTGACATCATAAACCTGCAATCTTCTGTTTCGTATTTGGGTAGTCATTGGAGCTCCCACAGAACTCTGTCTATACCCGAACCTTTATCACTCTGTGATTGTCCCTTGCTTTATCTGTCTATCCTGCAAGGCTGTGAATCACTAAGATTAGTTTCCAGTCCCCAGGGCCCCATAATCTGCCTGGCGTATGATAGCTATTCAATACATGAATCAGACTGCCGAGCTGTATGCATAGTCTAGCTAAAGTGCTTCAGAGCATTACTAGTAAAACATAAAGGCACCGTATGTTATCAACATGCTTATCTGTTTACTCAAGGCAATTTTTTTCTTCCAAATACAGCACCTGAGGAAGAATATAGTTGCCACAGCCAAAATAGTGCAATAAATGTACAGAAGATGTAACTTCCTTCATAAGCCCTTTACTCCTTCTAAAAATAAAATATTTAAGCTTACTTCTCGATTCTTTTTTACTGAGCATTTTATCCTTTCAACGTTGTCAAAGAAAATACAGTGCCTTGAAAAGTAGTGATGACCCAGAAAATTGGCTCAAGAAAGGTTTTGGAAGGTCGTTTCAGGTAAAGCATTATGAATTTTTCATAGCATTGCTACTCCCAGAGCACTTGCAATATTGATGCATATTTACCACTCGTTTAAATGCTTTTATTAAAATTATTTTTCTCTTTTCTTGCATGGATACCTCTTCCTTTCTCTTCCCCCATTTCAACCACATTGTTCTTCACCTCACTCTTTAGAGGATGTTATAGTGTGCCAAACCGATTTCCTTACCACTTTCAAGACTAACGTGCTTATCCCTTCAGCTGCTGGGAATGTTGACATTTGATGGCTCACAGCTGAATCCTCCCTTCTGAGGATTAAGCATCAGCTAACGAAAGCTGCAGCCCCAACATCACACCTCATACCTGGGGACAGTCTACATGCAACAACCCGTCAGTGAAGAGGGTTGAAAGGGAGAAAGCAGACAGAGAAGGCAGAGCTAATAGGTCCCCTTACTCTAGTTTGCAATGATCATGCAGTAACATCCCAGCTCCGGAGAGCTCTTGGAGGAGCTGCTGCTGTGGTTGTATCGAGTCTCAGCCCCTCCTTCAGCTTAACCTACTTTACTTCATTGCCCTTCCTTGGTTCATCAGAGGAGCATTCCTTCACAGAACTCCCACACGCTGATCTCTAGCTCAGTCTACTCTCTGGGGAACCTATGAGAGCCTTCAAGAAGGATCCCATATAAATAAACTAATATGAATTCTTCCATGTCTATTTAATCATATATAAATATGTATGGTCATACACAGATACGTTTGTATTTTAAATATGTAAGATTTTTCTGAGATTTTTCACAAAAATCTTTAAAATTAAAGTATAACAATATTATATTATATCATATATTATATTATGATATATAATATTATATTCATTTCAGGTGTACCACATAATGATTTGACTTACATACATTACAAAATGCTCACTATGATAAGTGTAGTTACTGTCACCACACAAAGTTATTACAATATTTTTTACTATATTTCCTCTTTGCAAATAATATATCCAATCAGAGTTTAATATTCAAAATATAGAAAGAACTCACATAACTCAACACCAAAAAATACAAACAGTCTGAAAAATGGGCAGACGACCTAAACAGACATCTTTCCAAAGACAACATGTGGATGCCAATAGGATTGTGAAGAGATGCGCCATACCATTCATCATCAGGGAAATGTAAATCAGAATTACAATGAGATATCACTTCACACCTGTCAGAATGGCTAGTTTCTGCTGTGTGTGGTTTTTTAAATATTTTATTTATTTATTTGATAGAGAGAGAGAGAGAGCACAACCAGGGGGAGGGAAAGGAGGAGAGGGAGAAGCAGACTCACCGCTGAGGGGGGAGCTGGACTCAAACCTCCATCCCAGGACCCTGAGATCATGACCTGAGCCAATGTCAGACACTGAACCACCTGAGCCACCTAGGTGTCCACTGCTGTGTTTTTTGTAAGGGGATTTTATTAGAAATCCCTTAATTTTCCCATTCAACAATACATAGTATAAATTCCTCTAGCCAATTCATATAGCTTCATAACATTAGGTCATTCTTTTAGCAGCTAAATAATATTCCACCAGGTAGGCATATTATAATATATTCAATCATTCATTTTTTGAGGGCATTTTCCTTGGTACAGTTTTCTTTTGTTTTTATTTTTGGCTTCCATGAATGATGCTGAAGTGGAGATTATTTTATACTGTACATGCCATTATAGACTGTCACTTTCATTTCTGTAGAATAGGTTTTAAAGGTGGCACTAGGTTCAAGAATATGTATATTTTTTTATTCTAATATATAGTCAGATTTATTTCCTTAATTTCTATAAAATGGACACTTATACATACCATTAACATAGAGAATAACTTACAAAGTGATTCTAATATATCTCAGTTTAATGCATTTCTTTTTCACCCTCTGACATAACCAAGTGATTTTTTTTTTTTTTTAGATTTTATCTACTTATTTGACAGAGAGAGAGAGAGCACAAGCAGGGGGAGTGAGAGAGGGAGAAGCAGGCTTCCCGCTGAGCAGGGAGCCTGATGCAGGGCTTGATCCCAGGACCCTGGGATCATGACCTGAGCTGAAGGCAGACCTTTAACTTAACGACTGAGCCACAAGGGCACCCCAAAAACTACCACTTTCAATTGCAGCGCAAATCTAGCTTTCTTTTAAAGTAAGTGTTAAAATGGAGTTAGAGGTTATTATCAGTGTACTTCATTTTTCTAAAACAATTTCTTCTTTTATTCAGACTCTCCTAAAAGCAACAGAACACATCCACACATCCACCCTCTTTTCCCCCAGGATCTGGTATTAGAAAATCTCTACATATGTTCTACAGTTAGTGATAACTAGTAAGAATTATTAGGAGCAAAGATTACTCAGGATCCTTGGAATAAATGTTAGTTTTTGAAAGCAGAAAACAATGTTAAATTCAAAAAGTAATATCCAATTTACCATATTCAAATATTAAAAGAAGCCAGTTTTAATATAAACTGGATGTTACCATCTCTGATTTCTAAAGCAAACCATTACAGAAATTAAAAAAAACTACAAAACCCTTAAACTCTTAAGTGTATCTCTCATGACATACAATAAATGTACATCATATGAAGCTCAACTATTGTGCCATTTGAAAATCTGTTGCAACTTGCAAGGAAAACAGTTTCCTCTCTGTTTTAGCTAAATTAGAAGTTAATGAACTGAGTACTCCAGTGTAGCATTAATGTAAATAAATACAAATCTACAACAAAGAGAGTTAGTGAAATTGAGTTGAACAATACATTTTCCCAAGTACATTTTGCACAAGAATACACGCTAAGGAGTAATTATTTTTATGCATGGGCACTTGGCATTTTCAACTTGAAAAACCTTTTGCCACATAGAGTCAATTCTATTTATAAACTAAACCCTTTGGTTGCTAATGTTAGGACACCATCTTGTGGCTAACACATCTACTTTGAAAATCTGTCCATTTGAAGTCACTTACATAGCAAAAGATAAAATTTGTTCTAAGTCACAGAAACTAATCGAAGCTTCACTTTTATTTTATTATCAGGTCAACATAAGGTTAAGTTTAACTAGCCATCAGGGAGATTCAAATTAAAACCACATTGAGATATCACCTTACACCAGTTAGAATGGCCAAAATTAGCAAGACAGGAAACATGTTTTGGAGGGGATGTGGAGAAAGGGGAACCCTCTTACACTGTTGGTGGGAATGCAAGTTGGTGCAGCCTCTTTGGAGAACAGTGTGGAGATCCCTCAAGAAATTAAAAATAGAGCTTCCCTATGACCCTGCCATTGCACTACTGGGTTTTTACCCCAAAGATACAGATGGAGTGAAAAGAAGGGCCATCTGTACCCCAATGTTTATAGCAGCAATGGCCACGGTTGCCAAACTGTGGAAAGAACCAAGATGCCCTTCAATGGACGAATGGATAAGGAAGATGTGGTCCATATACAGTATGGAGTATTATGCCTCCATCAGAAAGGATGAATACCCAACTTTTGTAGCAACATGGACAGGACTGGAAGAGATTATGCTGAGTGAAATAAATCAAGCAGAGAGAGTCAATTATCATATGGTTTCACTTATTTGTGGAGCATAACAAATAGCATGGAGGACATGGGGAGTTAGGAGAAGGGAGTTGGGGGAAATTGGAAGGGGAGGTGAACAAAGAGAGACTATGGACTCTGAAAAATAATCTGAAGGGTTTGAAGAGGTGGGGGGGTGGGAGGTTGGGGGAACCAGGTGGTGGGTATTAGAGAGGGCATGGATTGCATGGAGCACTGGGTGTGGTACAAAAACAATGAATACTGTTATGCTGAAAATAAATTAAAAAATGATTTAAAAATAAAATAATATGGAAAATTTTTTATTCAAAGAGCTTTCTTCTTACTGAAAACCAGCTACAAATCAAATGTTATAGTCTACAATAGCTATGTGTTAGAAAATCATTTTAATGAATTTTTAAAAAGAGAAATTAATTAAATCCTACTAGTAAGGATAACCTTCCATTTAACAAGATAGTATAGTGCCAAACACTTTAAATAAGATGTAGATTGCTAGGCTTTTTTCCCTGGGTTTCATTTGGGCATATTCATAAGACTATCTGAGGTATAGGAGAAGCTCAAATATCAATTTGGTTTTCTCTTTAAAAAGTATTAATATCTCCAATGGCCTGCCTATATAACTAAAATAAAAAAGACTTTAACACTGATACACTTGGGCATTTTAAGACACAAGTAGATTAACAGAGCATGGTACAAGTGTCTGTAGGGCTGGGCTCTAATACTGTTCCTGTGACCAATCAGCCACCCATCTTTGACAAATCAATTCACCTATTATGTCTTAGTTCTCATGGCTATCAAAATAAATAATAGCAGCTTATCCACACAATTTTTGCAAAGATTAAAAAAAGGCATGTGTAAAATTTTGGGGTCTATTGCAATATAGGACACAAAGGAGAAATTGATCTGATTTTATTCCAGATCCTGGTTCTAATCCATGACCCCTGAAACAACTGTAGTTTCTTTACAAGTTTTATAGATCACCCCTATAGCCTTCCAACACTTTTTCTTTTTTTCTTTTAGTTAGCTATTTTAAGCTGGGTTCTGTCATTTGTAATAAACCAGCTGGTTAACGCACCAATAACTTTGGGAAAGCAATTACCCCACTTAATTGGGGAGGGATTAAAATGCAGGTGTTCATACAAATGGATAAAGAGGTATGTGTGTGTGTGTGTGTGTGTGTGTGTGTGTGTATGTGTGTAAATATTACCCCACCATCAAAAAGAATAAAATCTTGCCATTTGTAATGGCATGGATGGAACTAGAGGGTATTAAGCTAAGCAAAATAAGTCAGTCAGAGAAAGACAAATACCATATGATTTCACTTATATATGGAATTTAAGAAACAAAAGAGATGAACATATGGGAAGGAACGTAAAAATAAAACAAGATGAAAACAGAGAGGGAAGCAAACCATAAGGGACTCTTAACTGGATAAAACAAACTGATTGTTGCTGGTGGGGAAGTGGCTGGGGGAATAGGGCAAGAGGATGGGCATTAAAGAAGGCATTTGCTGGGTATTATACGCAACTGATGAATCATTAAATTCTACCTATGAATAATACTATACTGTATGTTAATTAAATTGGATTTAAATTTTTTTTTTTTTTTAAAGAAATGCCTGTGTTGATCAAATGGGTCTAGGTTTGAATTCTGACTTTTTTACTTGCCTCTCATGTTACTTTTGGTGAGTCATTAAACTTTCTCTGCTTTGGTTTTCTCATTTTCCTCACAGAATTCTGAAGAGTGCTAAATTAAAGTGTGTAAGGAAGGCATTTATCACAATGAATAGCTGTGTTGAAGGAAATATGGCAAAAATTGGTAGTTTATCATAATTGTTATAAATGGATATTACTTAATTTGACCTCCTCTCAAACTTGAAAACAAACCATTGTGTAAAATATGTATCACTCATTATACTTGTAAAGAAACAATGCTGTTTAAAAAAAAAAAGAAAGAAAAGAAAAACAAAGAAATAATGCTGTTCTTCATTGATGGCCACAAAATGTTCGGTCAGGACATGACTAAATGATACTATGATGGAAATGTAACTGATTTCCTCTAAATGGCCAAAGCTTTAAAACAACTTGAAATTTCCCATAGAATACAAAAACAATCCATTCAAGTCTTTGAATGATTTTAATCTTCACATCCTATTAGTCCATAATGAAAATAATTTATGAGAATCTTTGACTTACAGAGGTGACTTAACTTTCCTATAATAAATTTCAGGCTGCTTTAGTTAATGTGATGACAAGGTTCAGCAGACTATTCAAATAGCCTAGCCTGAAAAGTGACCAGATGTCTTGGAAAAATATAAAAGACAGTCCTTACTTTCTGTTCTTCCTATTTGACTCTAAAAGGAGAAAACAAACAAACAAACAAAAACAAAAATTGGGGGAAGATGGCAGGGAAGTAGGAGGAGGCGCCTTTTCAACCTGTACCCTAAAGTGAGCTGATTACCTACCAAAGAACTCCAATCACCCATGAAATCAGCCTGAGATCAGAATTACACACATCTGGATCTCTACAGGGGCAGAAGATGCCACTGGGCAGGTAAAGCGGCGTGGGAAAGGCGGACTGATATCAGAAGATAAACAAAAGGGGGAGGGAGCCACCAGAGGTGACCGGTTGGAAAGTAATACCCCTAATACGAGTGAGAGTGCCCTATGTCTGGGGACCAGCATTAACTTGGAGACTGGTTGAAAGCACTCCAAAAGAGCAAAAGATCACAGGGGGCAAATTGTGGGAATTGGGTGGGTAGGGACAGGGGCTTAAGTCCCCGGTCCCAGGACAGCCTCCCCTGGCGCTGAGCCAGAGAGAGTGTGGTGGAGAAACCAGGTCTTGGTCCCTGAGCCGCCAGCGCGCCCGAGATTGCGTGGGTTCTGGCCCCTGTGAGGGATGGGAGCCACACCGGACTGCAGAACGCCGAGCCCTGCTACAGAGCCTGAGACATGCGCACCCCTCACCCTCCCCTGAGAGAGGTACAAAGGCCCAGCTGGCAATCTTTGACACGCGCCATTGTTTCAGAGCCTAAGACAGGCACCCCAAACTCTCCACTGAGAGAGGTGCGCGAGGGCCCAGCCTGGTGCTTTCGGACCTGCGCCCTGTTCTCAGAGCCCGAGACGCGTGCGCACGACCCACAGCCTCCCCTGAAAGAGGTGCACGCAAGCCGGGCGCTCTTAGACCCAGAAAGTCCAGGCACTCCCAGCCCGGGCCAGTGGGAAAATCTCAGTGTGCGATCGCTGCTTGGAACCTCTCTGGTGGTCTGGAGCTGCCCAAACAGCTGCCGCTGCTGTGGTTTTGGGTACAAGCAGAAGATCCTGCATCCCCAGGGACCGCGACTCAGAACCTGCTCTGCCAGAGGCCAAGGGGGGATTTATATGGGCTCTGCAACACCCACAGAAGAACAGACTGAGGCTTCTCTCTGAGAGGGAGGTCAGGGTGCGGTTTGCTTTCGTCTAAACCTAAAAAAACCATCAAAAGCGGTCAAGGTGAGAGGAAAAAAAAAAAGGTGAACAAACATAAAAACCTCCAGAGAACAAAAGCCTGAAAAAACCGGTTCCCTCAGAGCCCACCCCCTTGAGGGGGGCGAGAGGACTTAACTCAGGGAACATCATTGACTGAAAACCAATGTGGCAGGCCACTCCCCCAGAAAACCAACCAGGAAAAAAAAAAAAAAAAAAGACTACAAGAGAACCACCACCACTACTTCATAGGACAACTTTTGTTTTTAATTTGTTCCCACTATTCTGGCTCATTTTTTATCCATAGATAAATTTTTGACCTATTTACCATCACAGTGAGCTGTCCAGTACATCAAATTCCATAATAACCTTCTAACCTGAAATTTTTGATACATACACCTGTGTTTTTCTTTTGCATTTCTATTTTTTGAATTTTTCTTAAATTTTAGTTTAATTTAATCTAGCTTATTCCTTTTTTACTTTTATTTTCTAATATTCATATAGAGTTAAACTTCAAAGTAATCCCCTTTCCCCAATCAATACTACCCCTATAGGTAAACCAATTTTTAATCCCCCTTTAGCCTAGGAAAGTTGAGTCCTTTAACAAAGATATCAAGATACATTCAGAAAGAATCAATACAACCTTCCTCGCCCGCACTGAGAATTTATAACGACTCTCCCATCTTTTTCTTCCACCAGTGTTTCTGTGTTTTTGTGTTTGTCCTGACAGTATATAAATCTTACATTTGGGGTTCTTTTCGACAAGGTTCTTCCATTATTTGCATATATATATTTTTTTCTCTTGTTATATATTTTTATCAGTCTTTTAGTTTGTCTGTTTTTGTTTGTATACCTCATAAATCTTACCTTGGGGCCCATTTGGGCCGAACCTTCTCTTTCATCTTCCCTTCCTTTCCTGTCTCTCTCTCTCTCTCTTTTTTTTTCTTTTTCTTTTCTTTTTTCTCTCATTTGGGTGGGGAATCCTGATTGCTCAGAAGTGTTCCAGGGTGCACCCAGACTGCACCAAGGTCGATACAACCAGCTACATCTGTTCAGTCATCTCTCACCAAAATGACTAGGAAGAGGAATGCCCAACAGAAGTAAAATACAGAGGATGGACCTTCTGCAACAGAGCTAACGGCTATCAACATAGACAATATGTCGGAAAGAGAATTCAGGCTAACAATTATCCAGGCAATAGCTAGGTTGGAGAAAGCCATGGATGACCAAACGGAATTCATTAGGGCCGAGCTGAAAGCGACCAGACAGGATGTTCACAATGTTAGGGCAGAGCTAAAAGCTACCAGGGCTGAGGCTCACAATGCTCTCAATGAGTTCCAAACTAATCTAAATTCTCTCAAAGCTAGGGTAACTGAGACAGAAGATAGAATTAGTGATCTGGAGGACAAACAGAGAAAAAGGATCAAGAGGAAGCCTGGAACAAACAGCTTAGAAACCATGAAAACAGAATCAGGGAAATAAATGACACCATGAAATGTTCCAACGTAAGAATTATTGGAATCCCTGAAGGGGAGGAGAAAGAAAGAAGTCTAGAAGATATAGTGGAACAAGTTCTTCGTGAAAATTTTCCCAATCTCGTGAATGGAACCAGCGTTCATGTACTAGAGGCTGAACAATCTCCACCCAAGATTATAGATTCCAGAAAAACATCAAGGCACCTGATAGTCAAATTGAGGAATCATAATTGTAGGTATAATCTCTTCAAAGCCGCTAGGACAAAGAGGGTCCTTACTTACAGAGGAAAGCCCATCAGAATAATGTCAGACCTGTCCACAGAGACCTGGAAAGCCAGAAAGGTCTGGCAAGATATATTCAGGGCACTAAATGAGAAGAACATGCAGCCAAGAATACTTTATCCAGCAAGACTGACACTCAAAATGGATGGAGAGATAAAGAGTTTCCAAGACCGGCAAGGCTTAAAAGACTATGCAACCACCAAGCCAACACTGCAGGAAATATTAAGGGGGGTTCTATAAAAGAGGAAAAATCCTAAGAATAGCATTGAAAAGAAATATAGAGACAATCTACAGAAAGAAAGACTTCCAAGGTAACACGATGTCAATAAAAACGTATCTATCAATAATCACTCTCAATGTGAATGGCCTAAATGCACCCATAAAATGGCACAGGGTTGCAGATTGGATAAAACAACAGGACCCATCCATATGTTGTCTACAAGAGACCCACTTTGAACCTAAAGATATACCCAGACTGAAAGTGAAGGGATGGAGAAGCATCTTTCATGTCAATGGGCCTCAAAAGAAGGCTGGAGTAGCGATTCTCATATCAGATAAATTAGATTTTAAACTAACGACTGTACTCAGAGATACGGAAGGACACTACATCATTCTTAAAGGGACTATCCAACAAGATGATCTAACAATTGTAAATATCTATGCCCCCAATATGGGAGCAGCCAATTACATAAGAAAACTGTTAATCAAGATAAAGAGTCATATTGATCCTCTTTCAGAAATAGATCATCAAAGAAGAAAATCAATACAAAAACCAGAGCATTGAATGACACACTGGACCAGATGGACCTCATAGATATATACAGAATATTCCACCCTAAAACAACAGAATACTCATGCTTCTCAAGTGCACATCGAAGCTTCTCAAGAACAGACCACATACTGGGTCACAAATCAGGACTCAACCAATACCAAAAGACTGACATTATTCCCTGCACATTCTCAGATCACAATGCTTTGAAATTGGAGCTCAATCACAAGGAAAAGTTCAGAAGGAACTCAAACACCTGGAAGCTAAAGACCACCTTGCTTAAGAATGCTTGGATCAACCAGGAGATCAAAGAAGAACTGAAACAATTCATGGAAACCAATGAGAATGAAGACACTTCGGTCCCAAACCTATGGGATACAGCAAAGGCGGTCTTAAGGGGGAAATACATACCCATCCAAGCCGCCCTCAAAATAACTGAAAAATCCAGAACACAGCTGCTCTCTCTACACCTTAAAGAACTGGAGAATCAACAACAAATCAAACCAACTCCACACATAAGAAGGGAAATAATCAAGATTAGAGCTGAGATCAATGAGGTAGAAACCAGAATACATTAGAACGTATCAATGAAACTAGAAGCTGGTTTTTGGAAGAATCAATAAGATCGATAAACCATTGGCCACACTAATCCAAAAGAAAAGACAGAAAGCCCAAATTCATAAAATTATGAATGAAAAGGGAGAGATCACAACTAACACTAAGGAAGTAGAAACAATCATCAGAAGTTATTATCAACAGTTATATGCCAATAAGCTAAGCAAACTAGATGAAATGGATGCATTCCTGGAAAGCTATAAACTCCCAAAATTGAACCGGGAGAAATCGACAACCTAAATAGATGGATATCTAGTAACGAGATTGAAGCAGTGATCAAAAACCTCCCAAAAAACAAGAGCCCAGCACCTGATGGATTCCCTGGAGAATTCTACCAAACTTTCAAAGAAGAAATAACACCTATTCTCCTGAAGCTGTTTCAAAAAATTGAAGCAGAAGGAAAACTTCCAGACTCTTTCTATGAAGCCAGCATTACCCTGATCCCCAAACCAGGCAAAGACCCTGCCAAAAATGAGAATTTCAGACCAAAATCACTGATGAATATGGATGCTAAGATTCTCAACAAGATCCTAGCAAAAGGATCCAACAGCACATTAAAAAGATTATCCACCATGACCAGGTGGGATTCATTCCAGGGCTACAGGGATGGTTCAACATTCGCAAATCAATCAATGTGATAGAAAAAATTAATAAGAGAAGAGAGAAGAACCACATGGTCCTCTCAATTGATGCAGAAAAAAATATTTGACAAAATCCAGCATCCGTTCCTGATTAAGACGCTTCAAAGTATAGGGATAGAGGGAACATTCCTGAACTTCATCAAATCTATCTGTGAAAAACTCACAGCAAATATCAACCTCAATGGGAAAAAGCTTGCAGCCTTCCCATTGAGATCAGGAACACGACAAGGATGCCCACTCTCACCACTCTTGTTCAACATAGTATTAGAAGTCCTAGCAACAGCAATCAGACAACAAAGAGAAATAAAAGGTATCCAAATTGGCAATGAAGAAGTCAAACTCTCTCTCTTCGCAGGTGACATGATTCTTTATATTGAAAACCCAAAAGACTCCACTCCCAAACTACTAGAACTCATACAGCAATTCAGTAACGTGGCAGGATACAAAGTCAATGTACAGAAATCAGTGGCTTTCTTATACACTAACAATGAAAATACAGAAAGGCAAATTAGAGAATCGATTCCATTTACTATAGCACCAAGAACCATAAGATACCTGGGAATAAACCTAACCAAAGAGGTAAAGGATCTGTACTCGAGGAACTACAGAACACTCATGAAAGAAATTGAGGAACAGACAAAAATATGGAAGACCATTCCATGCTCTTGGAGCGGAAGAATAAACATTGTTAAAATGTCTATACAGCCTAGAGCAATCTATACTTTTAATGCTATTCCAATCAAAATTCCACCGGTATTCTTCAAAGAGCTGGAGCAAATAATCCAAAAATTTGTAAGGTACCAGAAGAGACCCCGAATCACTAAGGAAATGTTGAAAAACAAAAATAAAACTGGGGGCATCACGTTACCTGATTTCAAGCTTTACTACAAAGCTGTGATCACCAAGACAGCATGGTACTGGCATAAAAACAGACACATAGATCAGTGGAACAGAGGAGAAAGCCCAGATATGGACCCTCAACTCTATGGTCAGTTAATCTTTGACAAAACAGGAAAAAATATACAGTGGAAAAAAGACAGTCTCTTCAATAAATGGTGCTGGGAAAACTGGGCAGCTATATGTAGAAGAATGAAACTCGACCATTCTCTTACATCGTACACAAAGATAAACTCAAAATGGATAAAAGACCTCAACGTGAGACAGGAATCCATCAGAATCCTAGAGGAGAACATAGGCAGTAACCTCTTCGATATCAGCCACAGCAACTTCTTTCAAGATATGTCTCCAAAGGCAAAGGAAACAAAAGCCAAAATAAACTTTTGAGACTTCATCAAAATCTAAAGCTTCTGCAGAGCAAAGGAAACAGTCAAGAAAACAAAGAGTCAGACACCCATGGAATGGGAGAAGATATTTGCAAATGACAGTACAGACAAAAGATTGATATCCAGGATCTATAAAGAACTCCTCAAACTCAACACACACAAAACAGACAATCATATCAAAAAATGGGCAGAAGATATGAACAGACACTTCTCCAATGAAGACATTCAGATGGCTATCAGATACATGAAAAAATGTTCATCATCACTAGCCATCAAGGAGATTCAACTTAAAACCACATTGAGATACCACCTTATACCAGTTCGAATGGCCAAAATTAGCAAGACAGGAAACAACATGTGTTGGAGAGGATGTGGAGAAAGGGGAACCCTCTTACACTGTTGGTGGGAATGCAAGTTGGTGCAGCCTCTTTGGAGAACAGTGTGGAGATCCCTCAAGAAATTAAAAATAGAACTTCCCTATGACCCTGCCATTGCACTACTGGGTTTTTACCCCAAAGATACAGATGGAGTGAAAAGAAGGGCCATCTGTACCCCAATGTTTATAGCAGCAATGGCCACGGTCGCCAAACTGTGGAAAGAACCAAGATTCCCTCCAACGGACAAATGGATAAGGAAGATGTGGTCCATATACACTATGGAGTATTATGCCTCCATCAGAAAGGATGAATACCCAACTTTTGTAGCAACATGGACAGGACTGGAAGAGATTATGCTGAGTGAAATAAGTCAAGCAGAGAGTCAATTATAATTGGTTTCACTTATTTGTGGTGCATAACAAATAGCATGGAGGACATGGGGAGTTAGGAGAAGGGAGTTGGGGGAAATTGGAAGGGGAGGTGAACAAAGAGAGACTATGGACTCTGTAAAACAATCTGAAGGGTTTGAAGAGGTGGGGGGGTGGGAGGTTGGGGGAACCAGGTGTTGTGTATTAGAGAGGGCACTGGGTGTGGTACAAAACAATGAATATTGTTATGCTGAAAATAAATTTAAAAAATGATTAAATAAAAAAAAATCTGGGGGAGCCAGGGATAATGATGGAGCAGGAGGATCCTAAGTTCACCTTGTCCCATGGACACACCTAGATAACAGACACATTAGAAAATAAATCAAAGACTGATAGAACAGAATCTGCACAGTTAATCATAGAGAGGGTGCTACATCAAAAATGATAGGAAGGGCAGCATCTAGTTGGGAACCAAACCTTTAAGACTAACCATAAATTGTGGGGATACCACAAGAAGAGAGAAGGGAGAGGAACAGACCCTCCCCCCACCCCAGGCATAAGGGACCCGCACTGGGTCTTAACACCAAGAACTTTAAAAATCAGTGAACTCAGCTCTAGAAGAGCCTGAGGAAGATAATAAACTGACTCCCCACCCTTTAAAAAAAAAAAAAAAACTATAACAAATAACCCAGCTGTGACACAGCACAGATCAGCAGTTTGAAAAGCACTTGAGGTATACATGAAGGAGATGTATTTATTAATCTCAGAACATGCCTTAGAGGGGCAGAAATTGTTAGGAAACTTCTTCAAGGGTAAGAGCTCACAAGTCCATCTCTTCCCCTGCCCCAGTTCCCAACCTAGATACCCCAACACCTTTGGGAACTCTAGTATGAACTCAACACCTACAATTCTAACACCACACATCCCACCTGTGCATTCTGCTGTGGATCTGTCCTATCCAACTTGCCCTACCTACTCAGCAGGAGCCCCCTCCAAAGCCATACCTGACATGTCTCACACTGCAAGCAGCCCTGACAACAGTGGCCAACATCAATTTCAAAGTGTCTCTTGCCCTAAGGAGAAGGGAAGATAATCACACATATATTCTTCAGCTGTAGCCCCTGTAATAAGCTGGAACAGACATTCAATCTGACTGCCAGCCCCACCCACCAACATAATCCTCTCATGGGACAGCATTTGGTGAGAGCCCAGTAGTTCAGGGTCACCATGATCCACAAAGAGAGACTAGGGACAGACATCTGGTCTGAATGCAAACCCCACCTACCAACAAAAGCCTCTTAGGGGACAGTGCAGGGAATGCCCCCTAGCAGTTCAGTGTGACCACAGTTCCAGCATTGGTTGAGAGCAGGAATCTGGTCTGACCAAACTATGAGCCCAAGGTGGCCTTAGACTGGCTGTGTAATACTGTCACAGAGACCAATCCCTGCCCAGAACAGGCAAAGACAGTCATTACGTATGATTGGTCTGAAGGCAAATGTGGCTCAACCACAATAGTAGGGGGCACATAGGAGACACCCCTGAAGCACCAGATTCTGGTGAACAGAGAACATTGCATTATAGGGCACTCAAGGATCTTCTGTTCATGATGCCACTGGTTTCAAGATCAGAAGACATAACTGACTTTCCTAATAAACAGAAACAAACACAAAGAGTTAGACAAAATGAAGAGGTTGAGGAATATGTTCCAAATAAAAGAACAGGACAGAATCATACCAATACAGCTAAATGAATGGAGATAAGCAATATGCCTGATAGAGGATTCAAACTAATGGTCATAAAGATACTTAATGGGATTGGACAATGAGTGGAGGACCTCGGTGAGATCTTCATCAAAAAGATAGAAAATCTAAAAAATGAACCAATAAAAGATGAAGAACTCAATAACTGAAATAAAAAATACACTAGAGGGAATACAGAAACTAGAGGAAGAAGGAGAACAGACCAGTGAACTGAAGGAGCAGCCAATCAAAACAGCAAAAATAAAACAGAATAATAAATAAGGTCAAGGGAACACAGTGACATCAACAATCATAACAACATCTGCATTATAGGAATCCCAGAAAGAGAAGAGAGAGAAAAGAAGACAGACAATTTATCTGAAGAAATAATAGGTGAAACTTTCCTAATCCTGAGAAAAAAAAAATAAAAGACATCCAGATCCAGAAGGCCAAGCGAGCCCTCAACAAAATCAACCCAAGGAGGTCTACACCAAGATTCATAATAATTAAAATAGCAAAAAGTAGTGACAAAGAGAATTTTAAAAGCACCAAGCAAAGAGAAAACAGTTACCTACAAGGGAACTTTCATAAAGCTTCAGCTGATTTATTGGCAGAAACTTTGCAGGCCAAAAGAGAGTGGCATGATATGAAAGGAAAAAAATGCAATAAAAAATACTCTATCCAGTAAAGCTATCATTCAGAATAGAAGGAGGGATAAAGAGTTTTCTAGACAACCAAAAGTTAAAGGAATTCATCACCCTTAAGCCCGCCTTACAAGAAACATTAAAGGGGATTCTTTGAGTGGAAGTAAGTCC